>NW_027615366.1:0-46598 GCF_965212315.1 Lampetra planeri | reverse complement strand
TCGACGCGTGTGATCGTCATCGCGCTCGCTGAACGTGTTGATGCCTTCAGGAAAGAAAAATAAACTTTTGTATTTTGGGGGGGGGGGGGGGGGAAATGACCATGACGTATGTGGCGTCAACCCGCATCACACCTGAGCTAAGCGCTCTGCAATGCTTACCCCCCTACCACATGGCTCTTTGCGCGCCGTACTTCTACAGCTGTTCACAGCGTGCCGGGAGATTTTAGGTGGCGCTTCGCTCCTGGCCGATTAAGTCATTGGCTTCTCGGAGTTTCAATCCTAATCCGTGTGAAGAACGGGTACAACTGCCATCTTAAATATAAAGCAGAACTTACACCTGTTTGTTTGTGTGAAGCAGCAAAAACTCTCCAACGCTGAGCTCTGGCGTCATGAAATTTTCACAGCTTATGCTGTCTGGAATGTCTAAGCGAGCGCCGCGTCATTCCCTTCCCGAGTGGCAAAAATCGACCTGACGTAGCAGTGGGTTCAGGTTGAATTTCCTTGAGTGAAAACATCCGATTTAGGTAAATTGAAGTGTTTCGGCTTCCTTCTTGCAAGCATCAATTTTTTCAGGGTTTTTCATTGAATTATGAGGGAATATTAAATTAATCCAAGACAAGAATCCAAGTCCCGGGCAAAGCCGGGTAGTGAAGCTAGTTACTAATAAACCCCAATGATCCTATCGAAATTACGGATTTCTATCGGATCGTTGGGGGGGCACGTGCCACCCCACCCCCACTGGCTCCACCACTCTCACACACTGGCAGCATGGTTCACAGGTGGTGGTGTATCCAGACCCACGCCTGGCCACCTTCACCTGCTCAGTATTAATGCTTCCTCACTCCACCAAGCAATTCATTGAGGATCAACCAACACAGCCGAGGCTGCGTGTCTCTCTGTGGTGAGATGTTAACTACCTGTCCTGGCATACAGGAAGTCGTGGGTTCGATCCCGACCCTGACGCCTGCTGTATATTTGTAGTTTACGTGTCTCTCTCTCTCTCCCCGTGGTCGCGTGGATTTCCTTCCCGATCCCCGGGTTTCCCCTCCACACGTCTATAGTGAACACCGCCACGTGTCTATAGTGAACACCGCCACGTGTCTATAGTGAACACCGCCACGTGTCTATAGTGAACACCTCCACGTGTCTATAGTGAACACCTCCACGTGTCTATAGTGAACACCTCCACGTGTCTATAGCGAACACCTCCACGTGTCTATAGTGAACACCACCACGTGTCTATAGTGAACACTGCCACGTGTCTATAGTGAACACCTCCACGTGTCTATAGTGAACACCGCCACGTGTCTATAGCGAACACCGCCACGCGTCTATAGTGAACACCTCCACGTGTCTATAGTGAACACCTCCACGCGTCTATAGTGAACACCTCCACGTGTCCAGAGTGAACACCGCCACGCGTCTATAGTGAACACCTCCACGTGTCTATAGCGAACACCTCCACGTGTCTATAGTGAACACCTCCACGTGTCCAGAGTGAACACCGCCACGCGTCTATAGTGAACACCTCCACGCGTCTATAGTGAACACCGCCACGTGTCTATAGTGAACACCTCCACGTGTCTATAGTGAACACCTCCACGTGTCTATAGTGAACACCGCCACGCGTCTATAGTGAACACCGCCACGTGTCTATAGTGAACACCGCCACGTGTCTATAGTGAACACCTCCACGTGTCCAGAGTGAACACCGCCACGTGTCTATAGTGAACACCTCCACGCGTCTATAGTGAACACCTCCACGTGTCCAGAGTGAACACCGCCACGTGTCTATAGTGAACACCGCCACGCGTCTATAGTGAACACCTCCACGTGTCCAGAGTGAACACCGCCACGTGTCTATAGTGAACACCTCCACGCGTCTATAGTGAACACCGCCACGTGTCTATAGTGAACACCGCCACGCGTCTATAGTGAACACCTCCACGCGTCTATAGTGAACACCGCCACGTGTCTATAGTGAACACCGCCACGTGTCTATAGTGAACACCGCCACGCGTCTATAGTGAACACCTCCACGTGTCTATAGTGAACACCGCCACGTGTCTATAGTGAACACCGCCACGCGTCTATAGTGAACACCTCCACGCGTCTATAGTGAACACCGCCACGTGTCTATAGTGAACACCTCCACGCGTCTATAGTGAACACCGCCACGTGTCTATAGTGAACACCTCCACGCGTCTATAGTGAACACCGCCACGTGTCTATAGTGAACACCGCCACGCGTCTATAGTGAACACCGCCACGTGTCCAGAGTGAACACCGCCACGCGTCTATAGTGAACACCTCCACGTGTCCAGAGTGAACACCGCCACGCGTCTATAGTGAACACCTCCACGTGTCCAGAGTGAACACCTCCACGCGTCCAGAGTGAACACCTCCACGTGTCCAGAGTGAACACCTCCACGTGTCTATAGTGAACACCACCACGCGTCCAGAGCGAACACCGCCACGTATCTAGAGTGAACACCGCCACGCGTCTAGAGTGAACACCGCCACGCGTCCAGAGTGAACACCACCACGCGTCTAGAGTGAACACCACCACGTGTCTAGAGTGAACACCGCCTCGCGTCTAGAGTGAACACTGCCACACGTCTAGAGCGAACACCGCCACGCGTCCAGAGTGAACACCACCACGCGTCTAGAGTGAACACCACCACGTGTCTAGAGTGAACACCGCCACGCGTCTAGAGTGAACACCGCCACACGTCTAGAGCGAACACCGCCACGCGTCCAGAGTGAACACCACCACGCATCTAGAGTGAACACCACCACGCGTCTAGAGCGAACACCGCCGTGTCTAGAGCGAACACCGCCACGCGTCTAGAGTGAACACCGCCACGTATCTAGAGTGAACACCACCACGCGTCTAGAGCGAACACCGCCACGTGTCTAGAGTGAACACCGCCACGTGTCTAGAGCGAACACCGCCACGTGTCTAGAGTGAACACCACCACGCGTCTAGAGTGAACACCGCCACGTATCTAGAGTGAACACCACCACGCGTCTAGAGCGAACACCGCCACGTGTCTAGAGTGAACACCGCCACGTGTCTAGAGCGAACACCGCCACGTGTCTAGAGTGAACACCACCACGCGTCTAGAGCGAACACCGCCACGTGTCTAGAGTGAACACCACCACGCGTCTAGAGTGAATACCACCACGCTGTTGACAAGCCTCACCTTGTTGTTGTTGTTGTGGGCAGGTCGCTTCTGAAAACAAGAGCGGTACAGCAGCTCAAGCGGGCGTGGCCTGGTCAGAAATGAAAAAAAACTGTGTGAATATTTAAAACAAAACAAGTTACAAAGTAGCGAGCCAGGTGAAGGGAAATTAAAACTTAAGCAAGATACTCTTTCGGTAAAGTCACGTAGGTAAAACATTAAAATTAATGAAAGTAAAATAAAATAAAATATTTTATTTTATTTTATATTATTTTACTTTCATTAATTTTAATGTTTTACCTACGTGACTTTACCGAAACAACCTAAGAATATGAATCATTGCAGTCACGAAAGCTTCAAATCTAGAAGAAACTCTTTGGTTCTTTCGGTAAAGTCACGTAGAATAAATAAATAAAATAATAGCATACGACATTTCGATTGCAACACAAGCAATCATCATCAGGTACAAATGAAAGAGAAAAAAAACCTAGTAAACTTAGAAATGTAGTGCAATACAACACAGAGAGTCGGCTAACATAACAGTCAACAGCCCACCTGGTTGATAACGTTCTTCCAAAGATTGCTCAATTTGAGAGAGAGACACGGAGACACATAGACAGACACATAAGCAGAGAGAGAGAGAGAGATGACACATAGACACACAGAGAGAGATGACAGAGAGACACACAGAGACACACAGAGACACACAGAGACACACACAGAAACAACGCCTCTGTGTCGAGGCCTTAAATAGAGAGAGAGGGGGGCAGAGAGAGAGAGGGGGGTAGAGAAAGGGGCAGAGAGATGGGTGGTGGTGGGAATCCGGTTTCAAGTACCACCATCCCTCTCAAAAGAATTCTCTCATCAAAACGCTATACCGCAGAGCCAATGGCATTTCTGACCAACACCACTTGGCCGGTGAATTAAGTCATGTACATCGGGCCCTCAGGATGAACGGATACTCTGACCGCACTATCCGCCAAGCTGTTTCTCCCACCATACAGAAACAGCCACATGAAACTCCAACCAAAACTATCACGTTGCCATACATAGCAGGCGTGACCAAAAAGATCTCCAAAATTCTAAACAAACATAAGATCCAAGTCCGATTCAGTACAGTGCATAATATCCGTTATTTGATTCCATCTGTGAAGGATGTCGTTCCTGACTTACAGTATCCTGGAGTCTACAAATTGAGTTGCATTTGTGGTGATTGCTACATTGGAGAAACGAAACGTCATGTTTCTGATCGTGTCCGCGAGCACAAGTCAGATCTGAAACACGGCAGAACTGATTCTTCGGCCGTTGCCGATCATTGCTACAACTCGGTGGGCTCTCATGAAATTGTCTTTTCCGAGACCAAGGTTCTCTGCAAGCCTCCTGGCTACCATCAAAGGTTTGTGCACGAAGCCATACAAATATACAAACACAGACATAATTTCAACCGTGATGATGGGTACAAACTTAGTAATCATTGGAAAGATGTTATCAACCACGCAAAAAAGATTTAACTACACTTATTTGCCAATCTTATTTGACAGACAACTATTACAGTTTTACCATGTTTAGTGGTGGTATCCCTGCCACAGGTTGAGTCACAAACCGCACCTCTCCACAACAAAGGCTCAGCCTTTGTTATGCAGTCTATTCTTAGTCTTAAGCCTCACCTTACCATATTAATAATGCGCCCCTTGCACCACGATCTTCTCCAACCATTATATAAACGGAGTGGTAGCTACTGCAAATCTCTCATTTACTTGATACAGCTGTCGTGGCTGTGACGGTACCACCTGAAGACGGAAGCTTGTGTTGCCTCCGAAACGTCGTGATTTTTTATTTTACTTTTTTACATGACTTTACCGAAAAAAGCTAAGAATAAGCGAGAGAATTGAAGCAAACGCGACCAGGCGAGGGCAGGAGGCAAGGCCCCGCGTTGTAAAGTTCCAAAGTGGACATCGCTTCCATGCTCGCTGCTACTCAATTGACATCCCTACGAGAGAGAGAGCGAGGCGCTACCTCGGTAAACAACAACCACCACAACCACCACAACAACAACCACCACAACAACCACAATCACCACAACCGCGATGAGAATCTCACCTCGGATTTCAGTGCACGGGCCGAGCGGAAACTTCCCGGTCCCTCGTGACGTCACGCGGCAGCAGGTGACATGACGTCACTTGCGGTGTACGATGACACTCCCCTCCCCACAATGAGCGGCTCGAAACTCGCTACAGCTTTCACGAATAAATTATGTTAATGAGCCGCCAGTCACCGGGCGTGGCTTTGCCCAAATAAGGATTGGCACTGGGACAGATATCGGCAGCGGCCGAGCGCAGGTGACGTCACGCTCAAGAGCGCGGTCGTCGGGGTAGGTGACATGACGTCACTAGCGAGGCACACCTCCCCGTTGCGTTTGACGCCGATGAGATCACGCGGCGCTGTGACGTCAGAGAGCTGGGTCAGAGTTCAAGTTTGTTGACAGAAGGGGAGCGGCAGTGTCGTGGTGAACGCTGCGCTCCGCACCGACCAGCCGAGTTCCATTCCCGCTCGTGGCCAACACCGCCAGTGACGACTTTCTGAGCCGGTCCTGAGCCTCCCCTACGTCGACTCAGCCTCAAACGAGTCCCCGGTGCAGTGTGTCAACATCACTAGCACTGGGGAGACAAAGGCGGCCGGGCGTGGTGCTGGCCACCCACCCCCTCTGTGTGTGCCGTGACGACCTCCACCGGTGCTGCTACTCGCTATGAGCAGCACTTTGTAGATGTCGTGGCTTGGCTCTCCAGCACACCGCTGGCGACATTTCACTTTGACATTTTCACGTCCATAAAAAGAAAATCGCCATACTAACCGATGCCGTTTTTTGGCAAAATTGGCCCAATTTTCCTGGCTTTATTTTTCAACGAAAAGTGCATTCCTTGGTTGTGTTTATAGCCTGAGTAGCCTATATATTACGTTAAAAAGTGGGGAATTTAATGCATTAAATTTTCGAATATAAAAAAGTTCATCGGCATACTGTGCCGATTTTAGGCTCAATTAGCCCAACTTTCACAGCCTTATTTGTCGACAAAAGTTAATTTCTCCATTGTATTTAGCCTTAGTATGCTATGTATTAGATTAAAAGTGGAAAATTTCACGATGAAATGTTCACATCCCAAACAGGAAATTGCCGTTTTTGGCTAAAATTGAACTAATTTTTACAGATGTATTTTTAAACAAAAAGTGCATTCCTCGGTTGTGTTTAGACGAGGTAGCCTATATATTACAATTAAAGTGAGAAATTTCACCATGAAATTTGCTACATTTTCATAGCTAGATTTTCCAATAAAAAGTGAATTCCTCCATTTTGTTAAAGCATTAGTATTCTATATATTACGTAAAAATGGGAAATTTCACAATGAAATTTTCAGATCCCAAAAGAAATCAGCACACAAACTGCACTCCATTGCTGGAAAATACTTCACGTCTATGGGACTACCAACACCCTACAGGGACAACCTGCATGCCCTTGCTCAAGAGATCCTACGTGAAATATGCTATTATGCTTGACAGATTCTTACATTTGTAGTGGCGGTACGCGCTGGCAGGGGGGGATCGTGTGAGAGCGCGTCGGGTGTGGCTACATCGCGTGGTGTAGTGGTGGTGCGTGCTGACAAGGGGAGGGATCGTGTGAGAGCGTGTCGGGTGTGGCTACATCGCGGTCCGCAGGCAGATGTCCACATCGCGGTCCGCATAGGCCCCGCCCCCTGGAGCGGAGGACTATATAGGGCGATGTGCAGCAGCACTCGGCGAGTGGGTAACCAGTGAAGACAGAAGACGGAGGAGGAAGAAATAGGGCCCTGAGACCCCTAGCCCCGCTGTCCTTGTAAGGGCCGGGACACTGTGTGGTTCAGAGGCGAGACCGTGGGACCCGGGGCCGGACGTCCTTGTGAGGGCCGGCTGTGGGACCCAGTGGTCGGGACCCATACCCCAGCCGGGGTGGGTCTGTGAGTTCCCCTGGAAGCTACGGGGCCGGAGAGCCCGTGTGTGTGTAGCCGGGTGGAACGCGTAGCGTAGGCTGTAGTTGGCTACACGTGTTATTGTGGCTAAGTGGGTGTTAATAAAAGTGTGCTGCCCGTCAAGTGGTCTCCCGACGTAATTACTATATTACACATTTATTTAGGAAAATTAACCAAAGCTGATGGATGCACAAACAGAAGCCTACACGGAAATCTTGGAAGACATTGAGACTACAAATCGAGTCATTTGTATCATTGATGCACCTGCCAGTACTGGGAAGACCTTTGTTTTGAAACTGCTCCTCGCAAAGGCTCGCCAGAGAGAATTGCTCGAGCTGTGGCATCATCGGGGATTGCTGTGTGAGTCCATGTGTGTGTCTCTTAGTCGATGTGTATAAAGCCATGTGTGCTTAGGTCCATGTGTGTGTGAGTCTACGTGTGTGTTCGAGTCGCTCTATGTGTGTACGTCGATTTGCGTGTTTAACTCCATGTGTGTGTATCTGAAGCGAATGTCTGTATGTGTGTGTCTAAGTCCATGTGTGTGTCTTTTTCACCCGGGCAACGCCGGATACTTCCCACTAGTACTGTTATATCAGCGCACTTCATCTCTCTGTGATGAACCCTGCACTTTATATCACTTTCATGCAGGGGGTGCTGTAAACCTACGCGCCCCCTGCATGAACGACGGAGGAGCAGGGACAGACGTTCGATCGCGTTGGAATCGATCTGCAGACGGCGGTCTTCTGGCACGGCCAGCTCTGTCTCGCCTCATCTCCACCCCGCGAACCCAACCAGGTGAAAGTCCGCATCGAACCGAACCCCAGTAAGGCCATCTACTTAACTAGAGAAAATTCACACGAAATGTCGTTTTCAATGAAGTCTTCCAGATGTAAAATGATATAAGCGTTAATGAAGAAATACAATTATCTAATTCTAAACATAATACAATTCAAAGTTGTTTCATTTTAAAACTTCAAAACGGAGCATCGGGAGCTTGCGTGGATGCGTCGTTCGTGTGCAATTTTGTTCATCACTTTCCTGGCCCAAGGCCGTAAATGGTTGTGAGGGGGCTGCAGGCGGTCGAGGCTTGCTTCAACCGATGGTTGTGAACATCCAGACGTTAATCGGCAAGGACCATTTCTTGTCCTAGTTCGCCAACATATAAGACTTCATGCAAATTTCGAATGAGTGTTGTTGTGGAGAATGTATCTACTAGATGTGCTCCTACTTGTAACCGAATACAAACCTGTACCAAAAATGCATTTCACATGTGCTCTTAAAATTACCTCCATGCTATGAAGCAGATCAGCAGACACGACAGCTTTCATTTATCGAAACAAAGGAATGTTTTACACAAACTATAACTAGCACAGCGTTCTGGGAGTGCGTCATTGATTCAGTGCAAGCCACATGTGGAACCTTATTGGTGTACAGCTAATGAGGGCAGTTATGATGATTAGGCTTAGCTTTGTTGTCTAGGGTCGCATTACACTGGTCAACACACTTTTCTGGCATAAGGTATTCCAACGTTTTTAAGGTAATTTTTGGGTGCTGATTCCAAATCTGGCATCAGTTTTTGTCTATCACATCAGGTTTTTGAGATATCAAATATTGCATTTTCAAAAAAAACTGCAGAAGAAAAATCTTAAGTAAATGTGGATATCTACATAAAATTATATTATAAACACACTATACTAAAAATACAGCACCTCCTCTGAATCATTCAGATGTTCATTGCCAAACTTCAGACAGGCATGTATATGTGCTTTCTTGAGCAGGGGGACCTTGCGGGCGCTGCAGGATTTCAGTCCTTCACGGCGTAGTGTGTTACCAACTGTTTTCTTGGTGACTATGGTCCCAGCTGCCTTGAGATCATTGACAAGATCCTCCTGTGTATTTCTGGGCTGATTTCTCACCGTTCTCATGATCATTGCAACTCCACGAGGTGAGATCTTGCATGGAGCCCCAGGCCGAGGGAGATTGACAGTTCTTTTGTGTTTCTTCCATTTGCGAATAATCGCACCAACTGTTGTCACCTTCTCACCAAGCTGCTTGGCGATGGTCTTGGAGCCAATTCCAGCCTTGTGTATGTCTACAATCTTGTCCCTGACATCCTTGGAGAGCTCTTTGGTCTTGGCCAAGGTGGAGAGTTTGGAATCTGATTGATTGCTTCTGTGAACAGGTGTCTTTTATACAGGTAACAAGCCGAGATTAGGAGCACTCCCTTTAAGAGTGTGCTCCTAATCTCAGCTCGTTACCTGTATAAAAGACACCTGGGAGCCAGAAATCTTTCTGATTGAGACGGGGTCAAATACTTATTTCCCTCATTAAAATGCAAATCAATTTATAACATTTTTGACATGCGTTTTTCTAGATTTTGTTGTTATTCTGCCTCTCGCTGTTCAAATAAACCTACCATTAAAACTATAGACTGATTATTTGTCAGTGGGAAAACGTACAAAATCAGCAGGGGATCAAATACTTTTTTCCCTCACTGTATATGTGCGTGTGGTTTTTGTTCCCTCGATCAATTCTTTGCGTCAGGCAGATGCCGGCGATGCGTGTTGGCGTGCGAATGCAGGCGTGTCATACGAACGGCTTCGGAGAGCTCCCTCTCCCACTAGGGGCGTGTTTGCCATTAGCTGCCGTCTCTCTCCGCAGCTGGATGAGCTGCGTTGACACGATGCTTGTCCTTGAAGATGCTCGGTCGCTCTTGTCGCTCGTCTGCTGGCAGCTGCCCTTGCTCGATGGCGCGGCTGGCGCTGTGATGCTGGCTTGGTCGATGTTTGGCGCTTTCCGCCATTTCTCGAGGATGATTGCTGGAATTCTCGTCAGCTCAACTCGAACTGCAGCGGCTCGTGGGAGCGGGCACTCGGGGCAGAATGGCTTTTGAGCGATACTTCTTCAGTCAGCGCTGAATTCGCACTGGGTAGCACATCGCTACTCAGCGAGCCTCGCCACCCTGGTTGATTGCTGGCCCTTCTTCTGTTGCTGGAGTCTTCTCCTGTTGCAAGCTTCTGCTCTCTCGAGGCTTCTGTGTTGGTGGTGTGTATGGTCGAGCCCACGGCGCTCTCGCTGGCGCTGCTTGCCCGCTGGCACTCACTCTCAAAATTTGTGAATTGTATTCGCACAATCTTAATTTAGGAGCTTTCGTGACTGCAGGAATTACTCTTTGGTTCTTTTCGGTTAAGTCACGTCTAAAAATAAAATAATAAATTAAAATAACATGTGTGTTCTCTCTCTGTGTGCCGTTGTGATGTCTGTCTGCTTGTATGTCTGTCTATAGTTTTTCTAGTTAGATTTGTGTTGCTATTTCTTTTATACCTGATGATGATTGCTTGTGTTGCAATCGAAACGTCGTAATATGTTATTTTAATTTATTATTTTATTTGTAGACGTGACTTAACCGAAAAGAACCAAAGAGTGTATTCGCACAGCTCTTAAACAACTGTGAAAGCTTAGTACAATACAACTTGTCGCAATCCTTGACTTTGCGAGCGACTCAACACATCAGGATGAATGTAGCATAAAACTTTCAGCGATACTCTTGTCGGCTCATGCTGTACTCAGCTCTTAACAACGCATCGCCCCTTCTCTCTGCGAGACGCGACTCCCATGGTTGATGTCGGTGCCTGCTCCCTCGCAAGCCTCCGTCGCGAGAATACTGCCCCTGCTGCCTCGCGAGACTGAACTGCCGCCCCTGCTCCCTCGCGAAGCTGAGCTCACACGATCCGTGTTCGTGCTAAAAACTGTATAATTCCCTCGCCTCTTTCTCTCTTCTCATAAAGGACCCAAGTTTCCTTTGATGTCGCTTTGCTGTGGGGGGGGGGGTTGTACGTGTCCGTGTGCGTGTTTGTTCTACGTTATTGGGGGTGATAATTTGGTTCCTCAAGCCATCTTTTCATCCGTGGAAAACAGATGGGCAACTGCAATAAAACTCTGCGAGAGCCACTTCCCCCGCTCCGAGTTTATTATTTAATGGCATTTTACGACCTCCATTTGCTTGGTGCTTGCGGGTCGAGTGCTGGTTTTATTCATTTATTTAAAAAATATTGGCCGAATTATTCTTAACATTAATTTTGAAAAAAAGCATATATACACTCCACAACTGAGATGCCACATCAACCATCGCCCCCTACTGACAGGCTCTTGTCCACATGCAGGCCGGTAAAGGGCCACCACCTTGTGCCACACAGGGGCAGCTGCTACTTGGAGATGCTCTTCGAGTGTTTGAGACGAGATACGATACAAAACTCAAGAGTTGCTGGGGCATTCTAGATTTGAAGCTTTCGTGACTGCAATGATTCATATTCTTAGGTTTTTTCGGTAAAGTCACGTAGGTAAAACATTAAAATTAATGAAAGTAAAATAAAACAAAACAAAAATAAAAACAAAACAAAAATAAAATTCACGACGTTTCGGAGGCAACACAAGTCTCCGTCATCAGGTGGGACCGTCACAGCCGAATTAGCTGCATCAAGTGATGCAGCTAATTCGGCTGTGACGGTCCCACCTGATGATGCAGCTAATTGATGCAGATAATTCGGCTGTGACGGTCCCACCTGATGACGGAGACTTGTGTTGCCTCCGAAACGTCGTGAATTTTATTTTTGTTTTATTTTACTTTCATTAATTTTAATGTTTTACCTACGTGACTTTAACGAAAAAACCTAAGAATAATAGTTGCTGGGACAATTAATCAAGCACCATATAAATGCAATTATAACATAGTGAATGCTTTGGAGCTTATTGGATCTCGGTCCTGGATAGAGATCTATCCAACACACAGGTCCACAAAGACTGGCCGCTCTTACCCTGCAGGTTGCACCTAGGAATTGAGTGTTCAACTTCACATTCTTGTCATTAAAGGCCTGTGACAAAGGTGCATCTATTGGAGCGGCATCGTCTAAGGCAGTGGTTCTTAACCTTGTTGGAGGTACTGAACCCCACCAGTTTCATATGCGCATTCACAGAACCCTTCTTAATTGGAAAAATATAATTATTTTTTCAAATTCAAAACATAGGTACATGTTTTACTGCTGCACAATCATGAGTCAGGTGTGTGTCTAAACCTCCGCCGAACCCCTGAGACTGACTCACCGAACCCCTGGGGTTCGATCGAACCCCAGGAGTTCGATCGAACCCAGGTTAAGAACCACTGGTCTAAGGCTTACGCATCTCCCGGGTCTCCATTTGACTTTGTATTGTCTCGGAGGAAGTCAACCCACACCTCCACTTCCACAAACTGCTGGGAGTTGCCTCGCTCTGCCTCACAGTCAGAATTCTCCTCCTGCTTCACGTTGCCTCCATCGATGTGAAAGTCCGATTTGGGAGTTGAATCTTCATCTTCACATTTTACCTTCACTTCTTTGCTCTTCACCATCACGTCTTCACATTTCACCTCTTCATATTTCACCTTGATTTCTTTAAAAGCGTCGAAGCTGGGATTTTCTTCCGGTTCTTGTTTGATGAGGGATGGGCTCATTGAGGCACTTTGACTTTCACAAGCTGATTTCACACTCCACTCCTGGTGGATCTTCTGATGCTTGCGTGATCTCTGGTGTCTTTGAAGATATGGTGAAAGTGTAAACGCCTTCTCACACACACTGCACTTGAAGGGTTTCTCTCCCGCTTCACGTTGCCTCCATCGATGTGAAAGTCCGATTTGGGAGTTGAATCTTCATCTTCACATTTTACCTTCACTTCTTTGCTCTTCACCATCACGTCTTCACATTTCACCTCTTCATATTTCACCTTGATTTCTTTAAAAGCGTCGAAGCTGGGATTTTCTTCCGGTTCTTGTTTGATGAGGGATGGGCTCATTGAGGCACTTTGACTTTCACAAGCTGATTTCACACTCCACTCCTGGTGGATCTTCTGATGCTTGCGTGATCTCTGGTGTCTTTGAAGATATGGTGAAAGTGTAAACGCCTTCTCACACACACTGCACTTGAAGGGTTTCTCTCCCGTGTGTGTTCTCTTGTGTATTACAAGAGCAGATGACTGTGTAAACGCCTTCCCACACACACTGCACTTGAAGGGTTTCTCTCCCGTGTGTGTTCTCTGGTGTTTTACAAGAGTAGATGAACGTGCAAACGCCTTCCCACACACACTGCACTTGAAGGGTTTCTCTCCCGTGTGGGTTCTCTGGTGTTTTACAAGAGCAGATGAATCTGAAAACGCCTTCCCACACAAAGTGCACTTGAAGGGTTTCTCTCCCGTGTGTGTTCTCTGGTGTTTTATAAGAGCAGATGAATGTGCAAACGCCTTCCCACACACACTGCACTTGAAGGGTTTCTCTCCCGTGTGTGTTCTCTGGTGTGCTACAAGAGTAGATGAACATGCAAACGCCTTCCCACACACACTGCACTTGAAGGGTTTCTCTCCCGTGTGTATTCTCTTGTGTGTTACAAGAGTAGCTGAACATGCAAACGCCCTCCCACACACACTGCACTTGAAGGGTTTCTCTCCTGTGTGAGTTCTCTGGTGCTGTGTAAAATATTTAGGACGATCCGTGCTGTATGCACACCGGTCGCATTGATGCCTTTTTGCACCGAGCCGCACCGAGTGCCTTTGCTCCATCAGACAAATTCTGCAGAGGAAGCGACAACTGCAGACAGAAAAAAGGGAATATCCACACCATCTACACATCAGTATCGATGCACAGAGGAATGCATATACAGTCACACATGACTTACACGTCTATACTTATTCATATATTCATGATATAGTGAAAGAAGTGTCCAAAATTCATCACATGGGCTGTTATGGTACACAATGAGAGGGCAAATGGTCATAAACATGCCTGGAAGCCCTCGTATCTTCAAAATGAACGTTAACCCAAAACTTAGAGCACACAATTTCAGCTGTTTGGCTTCAAAATAAATGTTTATGAAAGCTAAATTCAGCTGACATAGCAAAGGGTGTTGAAAATAATACTATTTGTGTCATGCACAAATGCATAATTAATGTTCAATCGCAACTTAGAGGTGCGAAGCCAGGCACAGATGTCCTTGATTGCTGGGATGAGCAGTTCCGACTTCAGCTGCTGCACGTGTGTGCTGTGATCACTTCCTGACTCCATTCTTACAAAGAGTTCCAGAGGAAAACTAAAATAAACTACTGTTTTGATATAACCTCTGTGCTCAATAGAGTTAATAGACTTTACTGCAAATACAAACTTGACACTGTCACACACTCAGAGGTGGAGCCAGGATTTTCAGGTAGGGGGGGGGAAACCCCTCCAGCAATGAAAAATTACAGGAGTTGTTAGTAAGTAAGGAGTTGTTAGTGAGAAAGGAGTTGTTAGTAAGAAAGGACTTGTCCCTTGCTTTTCATTCGACGCGTGTGATCGTCATCGCGCTCGCTGAACGTGTTGATGCCTTCAGGAAAGAAAAATAGACTTTTGTATTTTTGGGGGGGGGGGGGGGGGGAATGACCATGACGTATGTGGCATCAACCCGCATCACACCTGAGCTAAGCGCTCTGCAATGCTTACCCCCCTACCACATGGCTCTTCGCGCGCCGTACTTCTACAGCTGTTCACAGCGTGCCGGGAGATTTTAAGTGGCGCTTCGCTCCTGGCCGATGAAGTCAATGGCTTCTCGGAGTTTCAATACAAATCCGTGTGAAGAACGGGTACAACTGCCATCTTAAATATAAAGCAGAACTTACACGTGTTTGTTTGTGTGCAGCAGCAAAAACTCTCCAACGCTGAGCTCTGGCGTCATGAAATTTTCACAGCTTATGCTGTCTGAAATGTCTAAGCGAACGCCGCGTCATTCCCTTCCCGAGTGGCAAAAATCGACCTGACATAGCAGTGGGTTCAGGTTGAATTTCCTTGAGTGAAAACATCCGATTTAGGTAAATTGAAGTGTTTCGGCTTCTTTCTTGCAAGCATCAATTTTTTCAGGGTTTTTCAGTGAATTATGAGGGAATATTAAATTAATCCAAGACAAGAATCCAAGTCCCGGGCAAAGCCGGGTAGTGAAGCTAGTTACTAATAAACCCCAATGATCCTATCGAAATTACGGATTTCTATCGGATCGTTGGGGGGGCAAGTGCCACCCCACCCCCACTGGCTCCACCACTGTCACACACTGGCACGGTTCACAGGTGGTGGTGTGTCCAGACCCACGCCTGGCCACCTTTAACCTGCTCAGTATTAATGCTTCCTCACTCCACCAAGTAATTCATTGAGGATCAACCAACACAGCCGAGGCTGCGTGTCTCTCTGTGGTGAGATGTTAACTACCTGTCCTGGCATACAGGAAGTCGTGGGTTCCATCCTGACCCTGACGCCTGCTGTATATTTGTAGTTTTCGTGTCTCTCTCTCTCTCCCCGTGGTCACGTGGATTTCCTTCCCGATCCTCGGGTTACCCCTCCACATGTAGAGAGTGAATACCGCCACGCGTCTAGAGTGAATACCGCCACGCGTCTAGAGTGAATACCGCCACGCGTCTAGAGTGAACACCGCCACACGTCTAGAGTGAACACCGCCACACGTCTAGAGCGAACACCGCCACGCGTCTAGAGTGAACACCGCCACACGTCCAGAGTGAACTCTGCCACGTGTCTTGAGTGAACACCGCCACGCGGTGTTCACTTTGAAACAAGAGCAGTACAGCAGCTCAAGCGGGTGTGGCCTGGTAAAAAATGAAAAAAAACTGTGAATATTTAAAACAAAACAAAGTTACAAAGTAGCGAGCCAGGTGAAGGGAAATTAAAACTTAAGCAGAGAGAGAGAGATGACACAAAAACACACAGAGAGAGACACACACATAGACACACAGAGAGAGATGACAGAGAGACACACAGAGAGAGACACACAGACACAGAGAGAGATGACACAGAGACACACAGAGAGAGAGAGACACACATAGACACACAGAGAGAGATGACACAGAGACACACAGAGAGAGACACACATAGGCACACAGAGAAACAACGCCTCTGTGTTGAGGCCTTAAATAGAGAGAGGGGGGGGGTAGAGAAACTAGCACGTCAATGCAAGGCCGTAGCCATGGAGTCAACATTGGGGGGGACCAAATATTCCACGGGTCTGGGGTCCCCCCCCCAGAAAAATATATAAATTTGAAAACTATTTTCCTGCCATTTCCTCCCTAAAATATTTAAAAAAGTTCACTAGCACATGGGATGGACTTTGTTTTATTTGATACAATAATGTCTAATAGTGTATTGTAATACATTGCTGTTTCTTTTTTACCTTTCTTGTTTCATAGTATGTAATGGCAGAGATTAGGGATTCATAAAGTACAACGCAATCCTATAAACAGGAATCTATGTGTAATGTAGTAACTCCACGGGAGACGACTTCACGGGTAACACACTCTTTATTTTATCAAACTTGGTTACAGGTGACTAACACCTACTTTGTATCTCGGGTGACAAACACCCACTTAGCTACTTGGCGACTAACGCCCACTGAGCTACTCGGATGACCAACATCCACTTAGTACTCGGGTGACAAACACCCACTTAGCTACTTGGCGACTAACGCCCACTGAGTTACTCGGATGACCAACATCCACTTAGTACTCGGGTGACAAACACCCACTTAGCTACTTGGCGACTAACGCCCACTGAGCTACTCGGATGACCAACATCCTCTTAGCTACTTGGCGACTAACGCCACTGAGCTACTCGGATGACCAACATCCACTTAGTACTCGGGTGACAAACACCCACTTAGCTACTTGGCGACTAACGCCCACTGAGCTACTCGGATGACCCACATCCACTTAGCTACTCGGCGACTAACGCCACTGAGCTACTCGGATGACCAACATCCACTTAGCTACTCGGCGACTAACGCCACTGAGCTACTCGGCTTCACTAGGTCTTCAGCTCCGTCTTCGGGTCTTCAACTGGGTAACTCTCCCCGAGTGCTCTCGCGCGTCCCCCTTTATACCCCACCTGCGGACGTCGCTGCGAGCACCCACTTATTCGACCAATCGCCGGGCGCTGGCTACGATCCTCTTTTCCCACATCTCATCGTGCCTCACCACTCACTCCGCGCCGCCTCGTCATCTGTCACTCCCGGCGCGCGCGTCCACACCACGCCCACTGCGCGTGCCCAACCCCGCACCCCGCGCCGCCCCGTGATCCATCACTGTCACAGTCGGCGCACGTCAATACCACCACTACATCTGCATTGTGATATGAAGACAAGTCCAGATTTCGTGGCCAAGGTTTAGCAAATTGTTGTCTTTATTAACAGAGCATCGCAATTTTTATTTACAAATATTTTTACAGAAACATATTGGGAAGGCATATTTGATTTTTATACTTATCATAACATATTATAACATTATAATTATAACATATTATACTTATTATAACATTATATATTATAACATAATATTATACTTATGTTATAATGACGGCCTTGTGTCAATGAGAGACTTGGAGGTTTGGTGACTGCACAGAAAGAGAGAGACACTTCATGTAATGCAACACAGAGAGTCGGTCAACACACCAACTAACGTACTCTTAGGTTTTTTCGGTAAAGTCACCACGTAGGTAAAAAATGAAATTTAAATTAATAAAAGTAAAAATAGAAATAAAATAATAAAATTATAATAAATCACGCCTCACTTGATGCAGCAAATTATAGTCTACATTATAGAATGCCAGTACACTCACCCAGCTTAATAACCAGGCTACAGTCGACATTATAGAATGCCAGTACACTCACCCAGCTTAATAACCAGGCTACAGTCTACATTATAGAATGCCAGTACACTCACCCAGCTTAATAACCAGGCTACAGTCGACATTATAGACTGCCAGTACACTCACCCAGCTTAATAACCAGGCTACAGTCTACATTATAGACTGCCAGTACACTCACCCAGCTTAATAACCAGGCTACAGTCTACATTATAGACTGCCAGTACACTCACCCAGCTTAATAACCAGGCTACAGTCTACATTATACCCTGCCAGTACACTCACCCAGCTTAATAACCAGGCTACAGTCTACATTATAGACTGCCAGTACACTCACCCAGCTTAATAACCAGGCTACAGTCTACATTATAGACTGCCAGTACACTCACCCAGCTTAATAACCAGGCTACAGTCTACATTATAGACTGCCAGTACACTCACCCAGCTTAATAACCAGGCTACAGTCTGCATTATAGACTGCCAGTACACTCACCCAGCTTAATAACCAGGCTACAGTCTGCATTATAGACTGCCAGTACACTCACCCAGCTTAATAACCAGGCTACAGTCTGCATTATAGACTGCCAGTACACTCATCCAGCTTAATAACCAGGCTACAGTCTACATTATAGACTGCCAGTACACTCACCCAGCTTAATAACCAGGCTACAGTCTACATTATAGACTGCCAGTACACTCACCCAGCTTAATAACCAGGCTACAGTCTACATTATAGACTGCCAGTACACTCACCCAGCTTAATAACCAGGCTACAGTCTACATTATAGATTAAATTAATAAAAACGCCTCACTTGATACAGCAAATGTGGCTGTGACGGTGCCACCTGATGACGGAGACTTGTGTTGCCTCCGAAACGTCGTGATTTGTTTATATTTTATTTCTATTTTTACTTGTATGAATTTGTATTCATTTCTTACCTACATGGTGACTTCACCTAGAACTAACGCATCGCCTGGCTGATCGCGTTCTTCCACAGGTCTCTAAACTATCTTCTTGATTCTTTCGGTAAAGTCACTTAGAATGGAAATAATAAAAATAAAAGGGAATATTATTTCATTATTTCCATTCTACGTGATATAAAACATAATTAAATTGTATAGTTTTATTGTTTTATTTTTTTATTTCTATTCTACGTGACTTCACCGAAAGAACCAAGAATATGAATCACTGCAGTCACGAAAGCTTTAAATCGAAATTGCTCAACTAAGCGAGAGAATTGAAGCGAACGCGACCAGGCGAGGGCAGGAGGCAAGGCCCCGCGTTGTAAAGTTCCAAAGTGGACATCGCTTCCATGCTCGCTGCTACTCAATTGACATCCCTACGAGAGAGAGAGCGAGGCTCTACCTCGGTAAACAACAACAACCACAACAACAACAATCACCACAACAACAACCACAACCGCGATGAGAATTTCTCACCTCAGATTTCAGTTCCCGCGCGGAGCGTCAACTTTCCGTTACCTCGTGACGTCACGCGGCAGCAGCAGGTGACATGACGTCACTTGTGGGGTACAAGACACCTCCCACAATGAGCGGCTCTGTAACTTACATAAATTATGTTAATGAGCCTGGCCCAATCGTGGAGGGATGGGCCGTTGGTGCCGAACCGGTCACAACGAACTCGTGACGTCTTTCACGAATAAATTATGTTAATGAGCCCCCATTCAGTGGGTGTGGCTTTGCCCAAATAAGGATAGTGCTTGAATAGATAACGGAAGTGACCCAGGCAGAGGTGACGTCACGCTCCCTTGAGACCGGTTGGGGTGAAATCTTTGGTGACATGACGTCACTAGCAAGGTACACCTCCCCCTGGCGTTTCACGCCGATGAGGTCATGCTGAGTGGTGACGTCACGTAGCGGGATTAGAATTTAAGTTGATTAAGATTAATTTTCCATTGCTCCCTCCCTTGAACAGAGACCCCTTAGGTGTGTGAGCTCAGCTCAACAATGTGGACATTATTGTGTGTGTACACACACATGGACAGTGTGTGTGTACACACGTGTACATTGTGTGTGTGTGTACACTGTGTGTGTGTACACTGCGTGTGTACATTGTGTGTACACACTGTGTGTGTGTACATTGTGTGTACACTGTGTGTGTGTACACTGTGTGTGTGTACATTGTGTGTACACTGTGTGATGGCTGGGTGTATGGAATTTATGTGGTTGAGGAATTGGTCTAGAGCAGGCCGGCCATGTGGCCAGATGACAAAAGTGGCATCTACGTACCTCTTCCACAAGGTCGGGCGTAGAGTGGCAGTCTGGATGGCGTCAGTCTCAAATTTCTCCATGAAGACGTTGGCTACAACCGGAGATAGGGGGGAGCCCATTGGGGTGCCCTCAGTTTGCTTGTAGAAAGTTCCATTCCAGGTGAAGTATGTATTGGTTAAGCAGTGTCTCACCAGGGGGGGTACCCCAGCATTCAGGCTTTGATGAACCAAGTCTTCAATGATTGCGATGGTGTCAGGTACAGGAACTTTGGTGAATAAGGAAACCACATCAAAACTGACAAGCAGGTCGTCTGGGAACAGGGAAACGTCGTGAGAATTGCATTTTATTATGTTTAATTTTTATTATTTTATTATTTCCCTTCTACGTGACTTTACCGAAAGAACCAAGAAGATGTACTGTTTGTTTTCTATCTGATGACGATTGCTTGTGTTGCAATCGAAACGTCCTATTCTATTATTTAATTTATTTCCTTTCTACGTTACTTTACCGAAAGAACCAAAAAGCAAAATGAAAATTCGCTGAAATAACTTGACCAACATGGTTGCTTCTTCTTGGTTCTTTCGGTAAAGTCACGTAGAAGGGAAGTAATAAAATAATAAAAATAAAACATAATAAAATAATTCTCACGACGTTTATTATGTTTTATTTATATTATTTTATTACTTCCCTTCTACGCGACGACTTTACCGAAAGAACCAAGAAGATGAATCCCTGCTGCAGTCACGAAAGCTTTAAATCGAAATTCAAAACGCTATACCACAGAGCCCATGGCATTTCTGACAAACACCACCTGACTGGTGAATTAAGACATGTACATCGGGCCCTCAGGATGAACGGATACTCTGACCGTACTATCAGCCAAGCTGTCTCTCCCACCACACAGAAACAGCCACATGAAACTCCGACCAAAACCATCACGTTACCATACATAGCTGGCGTGACCAAAAAGATCTCCAAAATTCTAAACAAACATAAGATCCAAGTCCGATTCAGTACAGTGCATAAAATCCGTGATCTGATTCCATCTGTGAAGGATGTCGTTCCTGACTTACAGTATCCTGGAGTCTACAAATTGAGTTGCATTTGTGGTGATTGCTACATTGGAGAAAAGAAACGTCATGTTTCTGATCGTGTCCGCGAGCACAAGTCAGATCTGAAACACGGCAGAACTGATTCTTCTGCCGTTGCCGATCATTGCTACAACTCGGTGGGCTCTCATGAAATTGTCTTTTCCGAGACCAAGGTTCTCTGCAAACCTCCCGGCTACCATCAAAGGTTTGTACACCAAGCCATACAAATATACAAACACAGACATAATTTCAACCGTGATGATGGGTACAAACTTAGTAATCATTGGAAAGATGTTATCAACCACGCAAAAAAGACTTAATTACAATTTTTTGGACCATCTTATCTGACAGGCACTATTTTACTTTACTTTACCGAGTGTTAACATCCCCAGTTATTTTTTAACAGTACTCTCTTCATTGTTCAGCCAGCATTGGTATTAACATGGGCATTTTCGTTCTTTTGTCTATCATGTGTATTAGAGCTTCCCTCCCCCTCTCTGCCCATTGTGTTGGCGTGTGCGGCAGTTGGCCGCTTGCGCATAATCGCTCCATTGTGTTGGCGTGTGCAGTAATTAGCCGCTTGCGCACAATCGCTTGCACGCCGTCGCCCACCCTTTTGGCCTCGCCCCCCCTCCCTCCCGATACGTTCCATTCATTGGCTACCATAGTCTGATGAGCTCCCCCCTCCCTCTCCTCCCCCCCTCAACTCGCTTTTAAGGGATTACATCTTGAATCATTGCCTCACTTGATGCAGCTAATCTGGCTGTGACGGTCCCACCTGATGACGGAGACTTGTGTTGCCTCCGAAACGTCGTGATTTTTGATTTTATTTTATTTTAATTCATTTTGATGTTTTACCTACGTGACTTTACCGGAAAAAACCTAAGAAGAAATTTAACATGGTTGCTGCAGCGCCACCGTGTGGACACATAGTGCAACTGCAGCGCCTCAGCGCGCTAATTGTAGCAGTGGAACTGTTCGGTGTCTTCACGGCTTCATTGCAGCCAACCCGCTTGGGACAAACGCCAGAACGCCGCCGCAGCAGTAGCAGCGTGGGGGGGCTGGTCACGTGGGTGGGGGAGGGGTGGGGCTGGTCACGTGGGCTGGGGGAGGGGCGGGGCTGGTCACGTGGGCTGGGGGAGGGGCGGGGCTGGTCACGTGGGCTGGGGGAGGGGGAGGGGCGGGGCTGGTCACGTGGGTGGGGAGGGGCTGGTCACGTGGGCTGGGGGAGGGGCGGGGCTGGTCACGTGGGTGGGAGAGGGGCGGGGCTGGTCACGTGGGCTGGGGGAGGGGAGGGGCGGGGCTGGTCACGTGGGCTGGGGGAGGGGCGGGGCTGGTCACGTGGGTGGGTGGGGAGAGGGGCTGGTCACGTGGGTGGGTGGGGGGGCTGGTCACGTGGGCGGGGGAGGGGAAGGGCTGGTCACGTGGGCGGGGGGGGAGGGGCTGGTCACGTGGGCGGGCGGGGGGGCTGGTCACGTGGGCGGGGGAGGGGAGGGGCTGGTCACGTGGGCGAAGGGGGGGCTGGTCACGTGGGCGGGGGAGGGGAGGGGCTGGTCACGTGGGCGGGGGGAGGGGCTGGTCACGTGGGCTGGGGAGGGGAGGGGCTGGTCACGTGGGCGGGAAGAGGCTGGTCACGTGGGCGGGGGAGGGGAGGGGCTGGTGACGTGGGCATGGGCTGGTCACGTGGGCGGGGGGGGGGGCTGGTCACGTGGGCGGGGGAGGGGCTGGTCACATGGGCGGGGGGGGGAGTGGCTGGTCACGTGGGCGGGGGGAGGGGCTGGTCACGTGGGTGGGGGGGGAGGGGCTGGTCAAGTGGGCGGGGGAGGGAGTGGCTGGTCACGTGGGTGGGGGGAGGGGCTGGTCACGTGGGTGGGCGGGAGGGGCTGGTCACGTTGGCGGGGGAGGGGAGGGGCTGGTCACGTGGGAGGGGCTGGTCACGTGGGCGGGGGAGGGGCTGGTCACGTGGGCGGGGGAGGGGAGGGGCTGGTCACGTGGGCGGGGGAGGGGCTGGTCACGTGGGCGGGGGGGGGAGGGGCTGGTCACGTGGGCGGGGGAGGGGAGGGGCTGGTCACGTGGGCGGGGGAGGGGAGGGGCTGGTCACGTGGGCGGGGGAGGGGCTGGTCACGTGGGCGGGGGAGGGGCTGGTCACGTGGGTGGGGGAGGGGAGGGGCTGGTCACGTGGGCGGGGGAGGGGAGGGGCTGGTCACGTGGGCAGGGGGGGGGCTGGTCACGTGGGCAGTGGGTGGAGGGGCTGGTCACGTGGGTGGGGGGGGCTGGTTGGGGCGCCCCCGTGCGTGGTGACGTCATCGCGCTCGGGTTGATTGAACCCGAGCGCGATGACAAGATTCTGATCTGACAACACAGAGAGTTTTTCTAGTTAGATTTTTGTTGCTATTTCTTTTATACCTGATGATGATTGCTTGTGTTGCAATCGAAACGTCGTAATATGTTATTTTAATTTATTATTTTATTTTTAGACGTGACTTAACCGAAAAGAACCAAATAATAATTCCTGCAGTCACGAAAGCTCCTAAATTAAGATTGAACCACTTCTACGGGGAAGTTTTAAGCTTATCCTTTTTCTTTCTGGCTATTTGTTCTCTCTGCCTGTGTCCTCTCTTTGGAATTTTCACACTTAAAATTCTAACTTAGCAAATTTTGAAACACGTAATCAACCAGGCTATGCGTTAATTGTGTGTTAACCAACTCTCTGTGTTGTATTACATCACATTTCGATATTTTGCTAGGTTATTTAATTTTCGTGTGCCTGTCTCCTAATTTTCAATTTTGCATTCCCGTTTTCAATTTTGCGTGCCCGTTCCACATTGTCATCTTACTTGCAACAGCAGTACGTTGCCGTACACTCATTGATATGCTAATTCTCTCTGCCCCCTCCCTCTCTCCGTCCCCGCCCCCCCCCCCCTCTCTATATTTAAGGGACCGTCACAGAAACGACCCCTCTCTTTGTGCCGATTTGTGTCCTCTCATGTGTGCCGTTGTGATGTCTGTCTGCTTGTATGTCTGTCTATAGTTTTCTAGTTAGATTTTTGTTGCTATTTCTTTTATACCTGATGATGATTGCTTGTGTTGCAATCGAAACGTCGTAATATGTTATTTTAATTTATTATTTTATTTTTAGACGTGACTTAACCGAAAAGAACCAAATAATAATTCCTGCAGTCACGAAAGCTCCTAAATTAAGATTGAACCACTTCTACGGGGAAGTTTTAAGCTTATCCTTTTTCTTTCTGGCTATTTGTTCTCTCTGCCTGTGTCCTCTCTTTGGAATTTTCACACTTAAAATTCTAACTTAGCAAATTTTGAAACACGTAATCAACCAGGCTATGCGTTAATTGTGTGTTAACCAACTCTCTGTGTTGTATTACATCACATTTCGATATTTTGCTAGGTTATTTAATTTTCGTGTGCCTGTCTCCTAATTTTCAATTTTGCATTCCCGTTTTCAATTTTGCGTGCCCGTTCCACATTGTCATCTTACTTGCAACAGCAGTACGTTGCCGTACACTCATTGATATGCTAATTCTCTCTGCCCCCTCCCTCTCTCCGTCCCCGCCCCCCCCCCCCTCTCTATATTTAAGGGACCGTCACAGAAACGACCCCTCTCTTTGTGCCGATTTGTGTCCTCTCATGTGTGCCGTTGTGATGTCTGTCTGCTTGTATGTCTGTCTATAGTTTTCTAGTTAGATTTTTGTTGCTATTTCTTTTATACCTGATGATGATTGCTTGTGTTGCAATCGAAACGTCGTAATATGTTATTTTAATTTATTATTTTATTTTTAGACGTGACTTAACCGAAAAGAACCAAATAATAATTATCTACAAACTCCACAACTAAGATGCCACATCAACCATCGCCCCCTACTGACAGGCTCTTGTCCACACGCAGGCCCGTGCAGGGCCACCACCTTGTGCCACACAGGGGCAGCTGCTACTTGGGGATGCTCTTCGAGTGTTTGAGACGAGAAACGATACAAAACTCAGTGTTGCTGGGGCAATTAAGCGAGCACCATATAAATGCAATTATGATAACATAGTGAATGCTTGGGAGCTTATTGGATCTCGCTCCTGGTTAGAGATCTACGCAACCCACAGGTCCACAAAGACTGGCCGCTCTTACCCTGCAGGTTGAACCTAGGAACTGAGTGTTCAACTTCACATTCTTGTCATTAAAGGCCTGTGACAAGGGTGCATCTATTGGAGCGACATCGTCTCAAGCTTACGCATCTACAGGGTCTCCATTTCACTTTCTATTGTCTCGGGGGAAGTCCACCCACACCTCCACCTCCACACTGCTGAGAGTTGCCTCGCTCTGCCACAGTCAGAATTCTCACGACGTTTCGGCTACAACGCAAGCAGCCGTCCTCAGGTGAAGAATGAGACGCCGCCAAGCTTGGAGCGTATTTTGAAGCTGGAGCGTACATTTAAGGCCTAAAGGTTCAACCTCCATTTATCCAACGTTCCTCATCTTTGGACACCCAAAGGGCGACAGATCCCAACATCTTGAGGGGCTGGTCACTGTACTGGGTGGGCTACGCTAAGCTCACCATATACAGGGCAAGGAGGGTGGTCGTGGAGGGGAAACGTCCGGCCAGCAGCCTGGGCATCTTCCACACTCTGGTCAGTGCCAGGGTGTGTGGACTGAAATTCCAGCATGAAAAAATTGGAGAAGCTCCGCATCAAGCGGATTTCACAAGTAGTACTAGTCGCATTCCTGCATTTCCCATACATATGCTAAATTCCTCGCGAGTGGTGAGGGCGAGTGGTGAGGGCGAGTGGTGAGGGATAGGGGTGAGGATGAGCGTGAGTGGTGAGCGGTGAGGGAGATGGGTGAGTGGTGAGAGTGAGTGGTGAGGGAGAGGGGTGAGGATGAGCGTGGGTGGTGAGCGGTGAGGGGTGAGGGCGAGTGGTGAGGGAGATGGGTGAGTGGTGAGAGTGAGTGGTGAGGGAGAGGGGTAAGGGAGAGGGGTGAGGGAGAGTGGTGAGGGAGAGTGGTGAGGGAGATGGGTGAGTGGTGAGGGAGAGTGGTGAGGGAGAGGGGTGGGGGAGTGAAGAGGACGTGAAACTTTGATGAATTTACCTCAGCGTCGCGTGTTAATGCGTGCGCATATTTTTAACGCGAATTAAAAATGGCGTCCCCCCTGCAGCGACGGCGTTGCTGCCCGTTGCCAGGGGCAACCGCCCTGGTCGGCGTCTCGCGCATGCGCAACGGCGTGCTTCGTCACGTGCCGGTCGGCAATAGTAAATAAATAAATATAGAGAAACCGCACTAAATCGAAAATCGGACCGATTTCAAGGTGACGGACGAAAAAACGGAAATGCCTATTCCCACCGCGGGGCACGGGACGTGCCTCCTGTTGTGTTTATACCCCCTTTTTATATTAAGAATAATGAAGAATTGTTTTTTCTTCTATTTTTATTTAATAATGAAAACAACCCACTCCTCCTCACAAGCACACCAGGAATCCATGAAACATGGAGGGCCATTAAAACGGTAAGATTTCGGTCACAGAGAGGTCATAGACATCCAGATGGACAAAGATCGATGGACTAACCTCCCAAGACATCTGGATGTCTACAGATAAGGTGCAGAGTAAAGGATAACAACGGTTGCAACTCGCGTTTTCTTTAACGTTTTCCTTACCGAAAAGTAGAAACTTAACAAAAAGAATTAACCAACAAACAATAGGGGCTTGTTATTAGATATTCCCTTATATTACTCGTATTCACCGTATATATATATATAATTTTGTATTGTATGTTTCTATCTACCTGACCAAAAAAAATAATAATTACGAATTCCAACAGTTAAGGAAGCGTAAGTGGCAACTTACACTTAACCTCAAGACATTAAACAAAATAACTCGAGTAAAACAGTGCGATCCCTGTATATAGATAGACAACAAACATCAATAAACTCTACGAAATACGTGTTAATAACCATGGTAAATCACAAACTGAATAATAATTATTAAGTGTTAGAACAACGGTCATCCAGAAGAATAGGAAGTCAAAATAGGTCAACCACGCACAACTTAAAGAATATGCATTCCATAGAACCAAAAATCTCCTCGGCCACCTTTGTCTTCCAACGATTTGGCACAAACACATACCAGCCTGAATACGTATTGGGGGTCTGGCCTCGGAATGCCCCACTCAGAGGGAGGGGTCAAAGGGTCGCGAGGGGGGGGGGTCTGTGCTGGCATAGCTGGGACATCTGTTTCTCTCGTTGTTCCTCTCGCAAGAGATGCGCAGAGAGGGGAGTCACGTTTTGAGTTTTAAGCACAAGCGCACATCACGAATGAGCAGTCTGGTTCGAGTGGCGCTCACTCTCGCAACTCGGCTCGCAAGAGAGCTGGGGCAGATCGTGCCTCGAAGAGAGATGGAACGAGGAGGGGTCGTTCGAGTCGCAGAAGTCTGAGTTCAACCTGGGTCGAGGCTGGGTTCAGCCGTGCTCCGGCTGGCGGAGCGTCGTGAGGGAGCAAACGCCGATGCCGATAGCAGGTGTCGCTTCTCGCAGAACGAAGTTAAGTGCGAGTGAAGCTGGCAGCTGCACGAACAAAGGAAAGCACGGAGAAGAGAGAGTGACGAGTGACAAGCAATCGACCTATAGAAAGGGCGGAAACCATCAAGCGTCGACCAAGCGAGCATCGCAAATGACGAGCAGCAGCGGATGAGCAACAAGAGCCATCGTTCATCGCCAGGGCGCTCCAAGCCGGTGAGCGCGCAGAGCCGCTTCGTCCAGAGCCTGAGCCAACACAGCCTGAAGTAAGGGCGGGTGTCCGTGTGAAGTTGGCAGCGATCAAGGAGAGAGGGACAGCAGCAGCACGACTCGGGCATCACCGAGCATCGTGCCGACTCAACAATCATCCAGCAGTGGAGAAGCCTAGAGCTGCCACCAAGAGAGAGAGAGCGCCATCGAATGCGCCGTGTGTTTGATACACACACACCGACCAACACCCAGTGAGAACAGACAAGACGTCCAGCAGCGACGACGGAACCATCAAGCGCCAAGCAAGCAAGTTTCTTCAAGGAACATGGTGCCAACGCCGCTCAATCCAGCAGTGGAGAGAGGGCGCAGCACGGGCTCGCTGCGGCCACGCCCAAGCCAGAGAGAACCTCTCTGGCCACTGTTTGTATAATCCCTCCCCCACCCCACAAGCTAAAGACAAAACTCCCGGCTCTAATTTTTTTAAAATTAATATTACAAGGGGACAACGCGCACACAACACGCACACGAATAAGATTTTAAAAAGTTATCTTTGTGTTTCAAAAGGGGTTGCCATTTCAAGGTGGTGCGTTCAATATCAACTGATCGTGCAAAGCAGTTGCTGCCGTTGAGTTACATGAATAAGAAATGTTTTATTTTTCGATTTAAAGCTTTCGTGACTGCAAGGATTCATCTTCTTGGTTCTTTCGGTAAAGTCACGTAGAAGGGAAGTAATAAAATAATAAAAATAAAACATTCTCACGACGTTTCGGCCACAACGCAAGTAGCCGTCCTCAGGTGCCATAGACAAACCCAACATTAAACCCTCCCCGTAGAGACGGTTAAATTGCAGTCACGAAAGCTTTAAATCGAAATTTAACCGCCTCTACGGGGAGGGTTTAATGTTGGGTTTGTCTATGGCACCTGAGGACGGCTACTTGCGTTGTGGCCGAAACGTCGTGAGAATGTTTTATTTTTATTATTTTATTACTTCCCTTCTACGTGACTTTACCGAAAGAACCAAGAAGAAATGTTTTAGTCATTTATTTTCGTTAATTGCATAATCTTGCCGATTGAATCTATTGACGTATACTTTTGCCTTTGCATATTAGCAGAGGTGGACTCGAGTCAGACTCGAGTCATGAATTTGATGACTTGCGACTCGACTTGGAGTTGCATAACAATGACTTTGTCCCACCTCTGCATATTAGTGTCATATGTTTGTTTAGAATTAAAATTGCTTAACACCAAGTGTTCGAGTGCTTCTCTCCCAGTCCATGCAAAACTGTCTACCTGCGATGAGATATGAATTTGGAGACCTAACATAACATAAACACACTAAGATAATCAATAAATGTGTAATGCGGGTGTAATCGACCTTCGGGATGTGACGTCACGGGGAGGTGGAGTCATGTGACGTGGGAGGAAGGTTCGGGTCCTTAAGCGGTAAAACCGGAAGGAGAAGGGAGTTGGGTTGAGACTGGAAAAGGGTGAGACCACGCGGGCGAACCAAGGAGGGGTGGCACCGTCGGCCAGCGGTGGCCAACCCCGGAGACAGTAGTGGGCTACTGGAGGGAGTGAGGCTGCAGCGAGTACAGCCAGGGAGGCTGTGTAAGAGAGGCAGCGGTGAGGCTGCCAGGAGCTACGGGAGCGACAGAGAGAGAGACAGCAACGAGGCTGTCAGAGTCTACGGGAGTGACCCAGAGAGGGGGGCTGCAGCGAGTACAGCCGGAGGGGCTACGTGAGAGTAACAGCAGCGGGGCTGCTACGGGAGCTACGGGAGCGGCAGAGACCAACAGCGGAGCTGTTGGCGGTGACGAGAGAAACAGCGAAGTCGGCACCGTGTGGAAGGAGATAAATAAGGACAGCCGTGTGGGAAACAGAAACCGAACCAAATAAAGGACACCGAGCCAGACATCGTGGTCAAGTCTTTTATTACAAATGTTTAATCAAAGATAATCGGTTATCCTGATTGATACAACTCTGGATAACGAAGCTAAGGCATAATTATAATAACTGCATACATTAACATAATCACAAGCATTCGCATAAATTACTACGATTATCTCCGTGATTATCATAATTTATGTATATTATTACATACATTAACATAATTCATGCGAATTACGCATTTTTTTGAAACAAGAGCAGTACAGCAGCTCAAGCGGGTGTGGCCTGGTAAATAATGAAAAAAACTGAATATTTAAAATAAAACAGTTACAAAGTAGCGAGCCAGGTGAAGAGAAATTGAAACTTAAGCAAGATACTGTTTGGTTCTTTCGGTAAAGTCACGTAGAAAAAAATAAATAAATTACATAATAGTTTTAGTTTCATTTATTTGGTATAGGCCCGTGAGCCATTCGGCTCTTGAATCGGGTGCAACCGCAACAAACAAACAAAAACATGAACGAGAAAACAAACCTAGTAAACTTAGAAATGTAATGCAATACAACACAGAGTCGGCTAACATAAGTCAACTCCCCAACTGGTTGATGACGTTCTTCCAAAGATTGCTCAATTTGAGAGACACGGAGACACGGACAGAGAGAGATGACAGAGAGAGAGACACACACACACATAGACACACAGAGAAAGATGACACAGACACACAGAGAGAGACAAAGATAAAGATCCCCCGTATAGCCTTAACAGACTGTAGGGGCAAGTGCTGTTAGCGAGCACCTATGAAGGCCAGAACGGTACACGAGGGGGTGGGTGGCCAGCACCACGCCCGACCGCCTTTGTCTCCCCAGTGGCGATTTTACACACCTCACCGGGTACTCATTTGAGGCTGAGTCGACCTACGTACACTCACTCACGGACGTACACTCACTCACACGGACACTCCACATGCAGCTGTGGTGCCACAGCGACGGGGCCGCTCTGCCGAGCCAGGGAGCCGCCCGGCTTCCCCCACCGCACTGCCCCCCATCACCCCCCCCACATAAGCACACATCCGCACGCATTCCCCCCCCCCCCCCCATAGAGCTGGAAGGGAAGGTCACCTGATCGACCGGTTTTTATCCGAGAAACCCTCATCGGGATTAATTCTCACGGATTCCGGCGATCAGGGAATTGGATGACCTCCCCCGTGCTACGTGGCACCGCGGCGCTGCGGCCGGCCTTAATATGGTGTGGTCGCGGCGTGGGGCATTTGGCCACCGCGGTTGAGGCGCATTTCCCCCCACACAGGCGAGTATCGACGGGGCAGGCAGAGGGAATAAGTATTGTGATGGAGGAGCATCATTAGAAAACACGCAGCGCATCTGAACTGCATAATCAGGCACCCCCGCACCGGCAGCGGAGGGACGACGTAATTATGCTCGGGCACGCAGGCACCATTATTAGGGGAGTTAAAGGATGAGGCTATTAGTATGAATAACCTGGAGAGCGGGGTCACGCGGGCAGCCGTGCACAAATTCCCACGGCGCACCTTTGTCATGGACGCCGCCGCATGACCCTCGATGATGGGGGCCTGCGTGAGAAAGGGATTAATTAGGATTTACGCGCTCACTGATTAGCGGATCAAAAGCGCCCGGAACCGTCGTGCGCGGGCTCGAGGTGCACGAGCCCATTGTTCAGCGCAGCATCCCTTTGAGGTAGGGAGAATAAATAGGGGGGCGCAAGGGGGAAGGGGCTCTCTTCTCTCCAGGCCAGCGGACCAGCAGCAGCTCCAGCCAGCGACCCGGACGTCCGTGTGACGTATCGAGGTACCTCCGCGGGCGCCAAACAGTGAGTGGGGAGGTGAAGTAGGATAATAGCAGATAAATAGGGAATAGGTACCGGTTTAGTGGAATAGGCCAGCCTCGTCGACTCACCGATTCAACATTAGTTACCAGGTAATAAATCATTAATAGCGAAGCGTGGTCTCGCGTGATCTTGTCGTGCAGTGTGTGCGTGTGTGCGATACAGGTGCGCGATCCTAACGCGAGTGGTCAGTGTTGAGTGAGTGCCGTGCAGAGCTGCGTGCGTGAGTGCGCATACGTTCGTTACGTGGCGGATACGGATGCGCGTTGGTAACGTGCCGCACAGGGCTATAGATGGGCACACGCTCGCAGTGTGCGAGAGCTGTACGTAGCGGTGTAAAGAGGGGGAGTGGGGCGTTTGATTGATGATGCTGTGCGCACGTATGCTCGCAGCGTGGGAGCGCGGCGCGAGGCTGTAACCGTAGGGGCGTCGCGTTCGAATGCCGGCGAAACCGTAGCGGGTAATAGGGAGGTGGGGTAACGTAAACGAAATAGGGGATGGAGGCGGGAGGGATCTCGGGGGCTAGCGACCCCCACACAGCGTCCCCCCGACTCCTCCATTGAGCTCATGCCCTCCAAGATGCGGGAGGTGCTGGTGGTGGTGGTGGATGAGGAGGTGGAGGTGGTAGGGGTGGTGGTGGTGGAGGTGGTGGTGGAGGTAGTATGGACGGTGATGGTGGAGGTGGAGGCAGTTGTAGTGGTGGTGGTGGCGACTAGCAGCACTTGCCCCTACACCGTTAGAGGCTACACGGCGGGGTGGGCGCGTGACCTCCGCCTTTTGTTCGCGACGCAGCTGAAGTCGTTCGCCGCCAAGGTGGTGGAGGACACCAATGGGCGGAGCAAGACCATTGCGCCCTATAGGGTGACCGCACGCGCACTCACGCGCACTCACGCGCACGCACGCGCACTGCTACTATTACTAAGCGTGTGGTGGTGGTGGTGGTGTCTCTGTGCTGTGCAGTGTCGCTGTACCCTAGGCTGCGACACGCGGCGGTGCGGTTGCCTCCGTGCGGGAGTGCTATGCTCGCAGCAACGCTGCGGCTGCGAGCACCACATGTGCAAAAACCGCAGCCACGCGGTGAGGCCAGTGCAGCTGCGAGGGCTGGGGTGGTGGTGGTGATTGATAGGGGCTGGGGTGGTGGTGGTGATAGGGGCTGGGGTGGTGGTGGTGATAGGGGCTGGGGTGGTGGTGGTGATAGGGGCTGGGGTGGTGGTGGTGATAGGGGCTGGGGTGGTGGTGGTGATAGGGGCTGGGGTGGTGGTGGTGATAGGGGCTGGGGTGGTGGTGGTGATAGGGGCTGGGGTGGTGGTGGTGATAGGGGCTGGGGTGGTGGTGGTGATAGGGGCTGGGGTGGTGGTGGTGATAGGGGCTGGGGTGGTGGTGGTGATAGGGGCTGGGGTGGTGGTGGTGATAGGGGCTGGGGTGGTGGTGGTGATAGGGGCTGGGGTGGTGGTGGTGATAGGGGCTGGGGTGGTGGTGGTGATAGGGGCTGGGGTGGTGGTGGTGATAGGGGCTGGGGTGGTGGTGGTGATAGGGGCTGGGGTGGTGGTGGTGATAGGGGCTGGGGTGGTGGTGGTGATAGGGGCTGGGGTGGTGGTGGTGATAGGGGCTGGGGTGGTGGTGGTGATAGGGGCTGGGGTGGTGGTGGTGATAGGGGCTGGGGTGGTGGTGGTGATAGGGGCTGGGGTGGTGGTGGTGATAGGGGCTGGGGTGGTGGTGGTGATAGGGGCTGGGGTGGTGGTGGTGATAGGGGCTGGGGTGGTGGTGGTGATAGGGGCTGGGGTGGTGGTGGTGATAGGGGCTGGGGTGGTGGTGGTGATAGGGGCTGGGGTGGTGGTGGTGATAGGGGCTGGGGTGGTGGTGGTGATAGGGGCTGGGGTGGTGGTGGTGATAGGGGCTGGGGTGGTGGTGGTGATAGGGGCTGGGGTGGTGGTGGTGATAGGGGCTGGGGTGGTGGTGGTGATAGGGGCTGGGGTGGTGGTGGTGATAGGGGCTGGGGTGGTGGTGGTGATAGGGGCTGGGGTGGTGGTGGTGATAGGGGCTGGGGTGGTGGTGGTGATAGGGGCTGGGGTGGTGGTGGTGATAGGGGCTGGGGTGGTGGTGGTGATAGGGGCTGGGGTGGTGGTGGTGATAGGGGCTGGGGTGGTGGTGGTGATAGGGGCTGGGGTGGTGGTGGTGATAGGGGCTGGGGTGGTGGTGGTGATAGGGGCTGGGGTGGTGGTGGTGATAGGGGCTGGGGTGGTGGTGGTGATAGGGGCTGGGGTGGTGGTGGTGATAGGGGCTGGGGTGGTGGTGGTGATAGGGGCTGGGGTGGTGGTGGTGATAGGGGCTGGGGTGGTGGTGGTGATAGGGGCTGGGGTGGTGGTGGTGATAGGGGCTGGGGTGGTGGTGGTGATAGGGGCTGGGGTGGTGGTGGTGATAGGGGCTGGGGTGGTGGTGGTGATAGGGGCTGGGGTGGTGGTGGTGATAGGGGCTGGGGTGGTGGTGGTGATAGGGGCTGGGGTGGTGGTGGTGATAGGGGCTGGGGTGGTGGTGGTGATAGGGGCTGGGGTGGTGGTGGTGATAGGGGCTGGGGTGGTGGTGGTGATAGGGGCTGGGGTGGTGGTGGTGATAGGGGCTGGGGTGGTGGTGGTGATAGGGGCTGGGGTGGTGGTGGTGATAGGGGCTGGGGTGGTGGTGGTGATAGGGGCTGGGGTGGTGGTGGTGATAGGGGCTGGGGTGGTGGTGGTGATAGGGGCTGGGGTGGTGGTGGTGATAGGGGCTGGGGTGGTGGTGGTGATAGGGGCTGGGGTGGTGGTGGTGATAGGGGCTGGGGTGGTGGTGGTGATAGGGGCTGGGGTGGTGGTGGTGATAGGGGCTGGGGTGGTGGTGGTGATAGGGGCTGGGGTGGTGGTGGTGATAGGGGCTGGGGTGGTGGTGGTGATAGGGGCTGGGGTGGTGGTGGTGATAGGGGCTGGGGTGGTGGTGGTGATAGGGGCTGGGGTGGTGGTGGTGATAGGGGCTGGGGTGGTGGTGGTGATAGGGGCTGGGGTGGTGGTGGTGATAGGGGCTGGGGTGGTGGTGGTGATAGGGGCTGGGGTGGTGGTGGTGATAGGGGCTGGGGTGGTGGTGGTGATAGGGGCTGGGGTGGTGGTGGTGATAGGGGCTGGGGTGGTGGTGGTGATAGGGGCTGGGGTGGTGGTGGTGATAGGGGCTGGGGTGGTGGTGGTGATAGGGGCTGGGGTGGTGGTGGTGATAGGGGCTGGGGTGGTGGTGGTGATAGGGGCTGGGGTGGTGGTGGTGATAGGGGCTGGGGTGGTGGTGGTGATAGGGGCTGGGGTGGTGGTGGTGATAGGGGCTGGGGTGGTGGTGGTGATAGGGGCTGGGGTGGTGGTGGTGATAGGGGCTGGGGTGGTGGTGGTGATAGGGGCTGGGGTGGTGGTGGTGATAGGGGCTGGGGTGGTGGTGGTGATAGGGGCTGGGGTGGTGGTGGTGATAGGGGCTGGGGTGGTGGTGGTGATAGGGGCTGGGGTGGTGGTGGTGATAGGGGCTGGGGTGGTGGTGGTGATAGGGGCTGGGGTGGTGGTGGTGATAGGGGCTGGGGTGGTGGTGGTGATAGGGGCTGGGGTGGTGGTGGTGATAGGGGCTGGGGTGGTGGTGGTGATAGGGGCTGGGGTGGTGGTGGTGATAGGGGCTGGGGTGGTGGTGGTGATAGGGGCTGGGGTGGTGGTGGTGATAGGGGCTGGGGTGGTGGTGGTGATAGGGGCTGGGGTGGTGGTGGTGATAGGGGCTGGGGTGGTGGTGGTGATAGGGGCTGGGGTGGTGGTGGTGATAGGGGCTGGGGTGGTGGTGGTGATAGGGGCTGGGGTGGTGGTGGTGATAGGGGCTGGGGTGGTGGTGGTGATAGGGGCTGGGGTGGTGGTGGTGATAGGGGCTGGGGTGGTGGTGGTGATAGGGGCTGGGGTGGTGGTGGTGATAGGGGCTGGGGTGGTGGTGGTGATAGGGGCTGGGGTGGTGGTGGTGATAGGGGCTGGGGTGGTGGTGGTGATAGGGGCTGGGGTGGTGGTGGTGATAGGGGCTGGGGTGGTGGTGGTGATAGGGGCTGGGGTGGTGGTGGTGATAGGGGCTGGGGTGGTGGTGGTGATAGGGGCTGGGGTGGTGGTGGTGATAGGGGCTGGGGTGGTGGTGGTGATAGGGGCTGGGGTGGTGGTGGTGATAGGGGCTGGGGTGGTGGTGGTGATAGGGGCTGGGGTGGTGGTGGTGATAGGGGCTGGGGTGGTGGTGGTGATAGGGGCTGGGGTGGTGGTGGTGATAGGGGCTGGGGTGGTGGTGGTGATAGGGGCTGGGGTGGTGGTGGTGATAGGGGCTGGGGTGGTGGTGGTGATAGGGGCTGGGGTGGTGGTGGTGATAGGGGCTGGGGTGGTGGTGGTGATAGGGGCTGGGGTGGTGGTGGTGATAGGGGCTGGGGTGGTGGTGGTGATAGGGGCTGGGGTGGTGGTGGTGATAGGGGCTGGGGTGGTGGTGGTGATAGGGGCTGGGGTGGTGGTGGTGATAGGGGCTGGGGTGGTGGTGGTGATAGGGGCTGGGGTGGTGGTGGTGATAGGGGCTGGGGTGGTGGTGGTGATAGGGGCTGGGGTGGTGGTGGTGATAGGGGCTGGGGTGGTGGTGGTGATAGGGGCTGGGGTGGTGGTGGTGATAGGGGCTGGGGTGGTGGTGGTGATAGGGGCTGGGGTGGTGGTGGTGATAGGGGCTGGGGTGGTGGTGGTGATAGGGGCTGGGGTGGTGGTGGTGATAGGGGCTGGGGTGGTGGTGGTGATAGGGGCTGGGGTGGTGGTGGTGATAGGGGCTGGGGTGGTGGTGGTGATAGGGGCTGGGGTGGTGGTGGTGATAGGGGCTGGGGTGGTGGTGGTGATAGGGGCTGGGGTGGTGGTGGTGATAGGGGCTGGGGTGGTGGTGGTGATAGGGGCTGGGGTGGTGGTGGTGATAGGGGCTGGGGTGGTGGTGGTGATAGGGGCTGGGGTGGTGGTGGTGATAGGGGCTGGGGTGGTGGTGGTGATAGGGGCTGGGGTGGTGGTGGTGATAGGGGCTGGGGTGGTGGTGGTGATAGGGGCTGGGGTGGTGGTGGTGATAGGGGCTGGGGTGGTGGTGGTGATAGGGGCTGGGGTGGTGGTGGTGATAGGGGCTGGGGTGGTGGTGGTGATAGGGGCTGGGGTGGTGGTGGTGATAGGGGCTGGGGTGGTGGTGGTGATAGGGGCTGGGGTGGTGGTGGTGATAGGGGCTGGGGTGGTGGTGGTGATAGGGGCTGGGGTGGTGGTGGTGATAGGGGCTGGGGTGGTGGTGGTGATAGGGGCTGGGGTGGTGGTGGTGATAGGGGCTGGGGTGGTGGTGGTGATAGGGGCTGGGGTGGTGGTGGTGATAGGGGCTGGGGTGGTGGTGGTGATAGGGGCTGGGGTGGTGGTGGTGATAGGGGCTGGGGTGGTGGTGGTGATAGGGGCTGGGGTGGTGGTGGTGATAGGGGCTGGGGTGGTGGTGGTGATAGGGGCTGGGGTGGTGGTGGTGATAGGGGCTGGGGTGGTGGTGGTGATAGGGGCTGGGGTGGTGGTGGTGATAGGGGCTGGGGTGGTGGTGGTGATAGGGGCTGGGGTGGTGGTGGTGATAGGGGCTGGGGTGGTGGTGGTGATAGGGGCTGGGGTGGTGGTGGTGATAGGGGCTGGGGTGGTGGTGGTGATAGGGGCTGGGGTGGTGGTGGTGATAGGGGCTGGGGTGGTGGTGGTGATAGGGGCTGGGGTGGTGGTGGTGATAGGGGCTGGGGTGGTGGTGGTGATAGGGGCTGGGGTGGTGGTGGTGATAGGGGCTGGGGTGGTGGTGGTGATAGGGGCTGGGGTGGTGGTGGTGATAGGGGCTGGGGTGGTGGTGGTGATAGGGGCTGGGGTGGTGGTGGTGATAGGGGCTGGGGTGGTGGTGGTGATAGGGGCTGGGGTGGTGGTGGTGATAGGGGCTGGGGTGGTGGTGGTGATAGGGGCTGGGGTGGTGGTGGTGATAGGGGCTGGGGTGGTGGTGGTGATAGGGGCTGGGGTGGTGGTGGTGATAGGGGCTGGGGTGGTGGTGGTGATAGGGGCTGGGGTGGTGGTGGTGATAGGGGCTGGGGTGGTGGTGGTGATAGGGGCTGGGGTGGTGGTGGTGATAGGGGCTGGGGTGGTGGTGGTGATAGGGGCTGGGGTGGTGGTGGTGATAGGGGCTGGGGTGGTGGTGGTGATAGGGGCTGGGGTGGTGGTGGTGATAGGGGCTGGGGTGGTGGTGGTGATAGGGGCTGGGGTGGTGGTGGTGATAGGGGCTGGGGTGGTGGTGGTGATAGGGGCTGGGGTGGTGGTGGTGATAGGGGCTGGGGTGGTGGTGGTGATAGGGGCTGGGGTGGTGGTGGTGATAGGGGCTGGGGTGGTGGTGGTGATAGGGGCTGGGGTGGTGGTGGTGATAGGGGCTGGGGTGGTGGTGGTGATAGGGGCTGGGGTGGTGGTGGTGATAGGGGCTGGGGTGGTGGTGGTGATAGGGGCTGGGGTGGTGGTGGTGATAGGGGCTGGGGTGGTGGTGGTGATAGGGGCTGGGGTGGTGGTGGTGATAGGGGCTGGGGTGGTGGTGGTGATAGGGGCTGGGGTGGTGGTGGTGATAGGGGCTGGGGTGGTGGTGGTGATAGGGGCTGGGGTGGTGGTGGTGATAGGGGCTGGGGTGGTGGTGGTGATAGGGGCTGGGGTGGTGGTGGTGATAGGGGCTGGGGTGGTGGTGGTGATAGGGGCTGGGGTGGTGGTGGTGATAGGGGCTGGGGTGGTGGTGGTGATAGGGGCTGGGGTGGTGGTGGTGATAGGGGCTGGGGTGGTGGTGGTGATAGGGGCTGGGGTGGTGGTGGTGATAGGGGCTGGGGTGGTGGTGGTGATAGGGGCTGGGGTGGTGGTGGTGATAGGGGCTGGGGTGGTGGTGGTGATAGGGGCTGGGGTGGTGGTGGTGATAGGGGCTGGGGTGGTGGTGGTGATAGGGGCTGGGGTGGTGGTGGTGATAGGGGCTGGGGTGGTGGTGGTGATAGGGGCTGGGGTGGTGGTGGTGATAGGGGCTGGGGTGGTGGTGGTGATAGGGGCTGGGGTGGTGGTGGTGATAGGGGCTGGGGTGGTGGTGGTGATAGGGGCTGGGGTGGTGGTGGTGATAGGGGCTGGGGTGGTGGTGGTGATAGGGGCTGGGGTGGTGGTGGTGATAGGGGCTGGGGTGGTGGTGGTGATAGGGGCTGGGGTGGTGGTGGTGATAGGGGCTGGGGTGGTGGTGGTGATAGGGGCTGGGGTGGTGGTGGTGATAGGGGCTGGGGTGGTGGTGGTGATAGGGGCTGGGGTGGTGGTGGTGATAGGGGCTGGGGTGGTGGTGGTGATAGGGGCTGGGGTGGTGGTGGTGATAGGGGCTGGGGTGGTGGTGGTGATAGGGGCTGGGGTGGTGGTGGTGATAGGGGCTGGGGTGGTGGTGGTGATAGGGGCTGGGGTGGTGGTGGTGATAGGGGCTGGGGTGGTGGTGGTGATAGGGGCTGGGGTGGTGGTGGTGATAGGGGCTGGGGTGGTGGTGGTGATAGGGGCTGGGGTGGTGGTGGTGATAGGGGCTGGGGTGGTGGTGGTGATAGGGGCTGGGGTGGTGGTGGTGATAGGGGCTGGGGTGGTGGTGGTGATAGGGGCTGGGGTGGTGGTGGTGATAGGGGCTGGGGTGGTGGTGGTGATAGGGGCTGGGGTGGTGGTGGTGATAGGGGCTGGGGTGGTGGTGGTGATAGGGGCTGGGGTGGTGGTGGTGATAGGGGCTGGGGTGGTGGTGGTGATAGGGGCTGGGGTGGTGGTGGTGATAGGGGCTGGGGTGGTGGTGGTGATAGGGGCTGGGGTGGTGGTGGTGATAGGGGCTGGGGTGGTGGTGGTGATAGGGGCTGGGGTGGTGGTGGTGATAGGGGCTGGGGTGGTGGTGGTGATAGGGGCTGGGGTGGTGGTGGTGATAGGGGCTGGGGTGGTGGTGGTGATAGGGGCTGGGGTGGTGGTGGTGATAGGGGCTGGGGTGGTGGTGGTGATAGGGGCTGGGGTGGTGGTGGTGATAGGGGCTGGGGTGGTGGTGGTGATAGGGGCTGGGGTGGTGGTGGTGATAGGGGCTGGGGTGGTGGTGGTGATAGGGGCTGGGGTGGTGGTGGTGATAGGGGCTGGGGTGGTGGTGGTGATAGGGGCTGGGGTGGTGGTGGTGATAGGGGCTGGGGTGGTGGTGGTGATAGGGGCTGGGGTGGTGGTGGTGATAGGGGCTGGGGTGGTGGTGGTGATAGGGGCTGGGGTGGTGGTGGTGATAGGGGCTGGGGTGGTGGTGGTGATAGGGGCTGGGGTGGTGGTGGTGATAGGGGCTGGGGTGGTGGTGGTGATAGGGGCTGGGGTGGTGGTGGTGATAGGGGCTGGGGTGGTGGTGGTGATAGGGGCTGGGGTGGTGGTGGTGATAGGGGCTGGGGTGGTGGTGGTGATAGGGGCTGGGGTGGTGGTGGTGATAGGGGCTGGGGTGGTGGTGGTGATAGGGGCTGGGGTGGTGGTGGTGATAGGGGCTGGGGTGGTGGTGGTGATAGGGGCTGGGGTGGTGGTGGTGATAGGGGCTGGGGTGGTGGTGGTGATAGGGGCTGGGGTGGTGGTGGTGATAGGGGCTGGGGTGGTGGTGGTGATAGGGGCTGGGGTGGTGGTGGTGATAGGGGCTGGGGTGGTGGTGGTGATAGGGGCTGGGGTGGTGGTGGTGATAGGGGCTGGGTGGTGGTGGTGATAGGGGCTGGGGTGGTGGTGGTGATAGGGGCTGGGGTGGTGGTGGTGATAGGGGCTGGGGTGGTGGTGGTGATAGGGGCTGGGGTGGTGGTGGTGATAGGGGCTGGGGTGGTGGTGGTGATAGGGGCTGGGGTGGTGGTGGTGATAGGGGCTGGGGTGGTGGTGGTGATAGGGGCTGGGGTGGTGGTGGTGATAGGGGCTGGGGTGGTGGTGGTGATAGGGGCTGGGGTGGTGGTGGTGATAGGGGCTGGGGTGGTGGTGGTGATAGGGGCTGGGGTGGTGGTGGTGATAGGGGCTGGGGTGGTGGTGGTGATAGGGGCTGGGGTGGTGGTGGTGATAGGGGCTGGGGTGGTGGTGGTGATAGGGGCTGGGGTGGTGGTGGTGATAGGGGCTGGGGTGGTGGTGGTGATAGGGGCTGGGGGTGGTGGTGGTGATAGGGGCTGGGGTGGTGGTGGTGATAGGGGCTGGGGTGGTGGTGGTGATAGGGGCTGGGGTGGTGGTGGTGATAGGGGCTGGGGTGGTGGTGGTGATAGGGGCTGGGGTGGTGGTGGTGATAGGGGCTGGGGTGGTGTGGTGATAGGGGCTGGGGTGGTGGTGGTGATAGGGGCTGGGGTGGTGGATAGGGGTGGTGGTGATAGGGGCTGGGGTGGTGGTGGTGATAGGGCTGGGGTGGTGGTGGTGATAGGGGGCTGGGGTGGTGGTGGTGATAGGGGCTGGGGTGGTGGTGGTGATAGGGGCTGGGGTGGTGGTGGTGATAGGGGCTGGGGGTGGTGGTGGTGATAGGGGCTGGGGTGGTGGTGGTGATAGGGGCTGGGGTGGTGGTGGTGATAGGGGCTGGGGTGGTGGTGGTGATAGGGGCTGGGGTGGTGGTGGTGATAGGGGCTGGGGTGGTGGTGGTGATAGGGGCTGGGGTGGTGGTGGTGATAGGGGCTGGGTGGTGGTGGTGATAGGGGCTGGGGTGGTGGTGGTGATAGGGGCTGGGGTGGTGGTGGTGATAGGGGCTGGGGTGGTGGTGGTGATAGGGGCTGGGGTGGTGGTGGTGATAGGGGCTGGGTTGGTGGTGGTGATAGGGGCTGGGGTGGTGGTGGTGATAGGGGCTGGGGTGGTGGTGGTGATAGGGGCTGGGGTGGTGGTGGTGATAGGGGCTGGGGTGGTGGTGGTGATAGGGGCTGGGGTGGTGGTGGTGATAGGGGCTGGGGTGGTGGTGGTGATAGGGGCTGGGGTGGTGGTGGTGATAGGGGCTGGGGTGGTGGTGGTGATAGGGGCTGGTGGTGGTGGTGGTGATAGGGGCTGGGGTGGTGGTGGTGATAGGGGCTGGGGTGGTGGTGGTGATAGGGGCTGGGGTGGTGGTGGTGATAGGGCTGGTGGTGTGTGTAGGGGCTGGGGTGGTGGTGGTGATAGGGGCTGGGTGGAGGTGGATGGGCTGGGGTGGAGGTGGTGATAGGGGCTGGGGTGGTGGTGGTGATAGGGGCTGGGGTGGTGGTGGTGATAGGGGCTGGGGTGGGGTGGTGATAGGGGCTGGGGTGGTGGTGGTGATAGGGGCTGGGTGGTGGTGGAGATAGGGCTGGGTGGTGGTGGTGTAGGGTGGTGGTGATAGGGGCTGGGGTGGTGGTGGTGATAGGGGCTGGGTGGTGGTGGTGATAGGGGCTGGGGTGGTGGTGGTGATAGGGGCTGGGGTGGTGATGGTGATAGGGGCTGGGGTGGTGGTGGTGATAGGGGCTTGGGGTGGTGGTGGTGATAGGGGCTGGGGTGGTGGTGGTGATAGGGGCTGGGGTGGTGGTGGTGATAGGGGCTGGGGTGGTGGTGGTGATAGGGGCTGGGGTGGTGGTGGTGATAGGGCTGGGGTGGTGGTGGTGATAGGGGCTGGGTGGTGGTGAGATAGGGGCTGGGTGGTGGTGGTGATAGGGGCTGGGGTGGTGGTGGTGATAGGGGCTGGGGTGGTGGTGGTGATAGGGGCTGGGGTGGTGGTGGGTGATAGGGGCTGGTGGTGGTGTGATAGGGGCTGGGTGGTGGTGTGATAGGGGCTGGGTGGTGGTGGTGATAAGGGGCTGGTGGTGGTGGTGATAGGGGCTGGGTGGTGGTGGTGATAGGGGCTGGGTGGTGGTGATAGGGGCTGGGGTGGTGGTGGTGATAGGGGCTGGGGTGGTGAGGTGATAGGGGCTGGTGGTGGTGAAGGGGTGTGGTGGTGATAGGGGCTGGGTGAGGTGGTGATAGGGGCTGGGGTGGTGGTGGTGATAGGGGCTGGGGTGGTGGTGGTGATAGGGGCTGGGTGGTGTGGTGATAGGGGCTGGGTGGTGGTGGTGATAGGGGCAGGGTGGTGGTGTGATAAGGGCTGGGTGTGAGTATAGGGGCTGGGGTGGTGGTGGTGATAGGGGCTGGGGTGGTGGTGGTGAAAGGGGCTGGGGTGGAGGTGGTGATAGGGGCAGGGGTTGTGGGTGATAGGGGCAGGGGTGGTGGTGGTGATAGGGGCTGGGGTGGAGGTGGTGATAGGGGCTGGGTGGTGGAGGTGATAGGGCTGGGGTGGAGGTGATAGGGGCTGGGGTGGAGGTGGTTGATAGGGGCTGGGGTGGTGGTGGTGATAGGGGCTGGGGTGGTGGTGGTGATAGGGGCTGGGGTGGTGGTGGTGATAGGGGGCTGGGGTGGTGGTGGTGATAGGGGCTGGGTGGTGGTGTGGTGATAGGGGCTGGGGTGGTGGTGGTGATAGGGGCTGGGTGGTCTGGGTGGGGTGGTGATAGGGCTGGGGTGGAGGTGGTGATAGGGGCTGAGGTGGTGGTGGTGATAGGGGCTGGGTGGTGGTGATAGGCTGGGTGGTGGTGGTATAGGGCTTGGTGGTGGTGGTGATCGGGCTGGGGTGGAGGTGGTGATAGGGGCTGGTGGTGGTGGTGATAGGGCTGGGGTGGTGGTGGTGATAGGGCTGGGGTGGTGGTGATAGCGGGGTGGTGGTGGTGAAGGGTGAGGTGGAGATAGGGGCTGTGGGTGGTGATAGGGGCTGTGGTGGTGAGGTGAGTGGGCTGGGTGTGGTGGTGATAGGGGTCTGTGGTTGGTGATAGGGGCTGTGGTGGTGCTGGGGGTGTGGTGGTGATAGGGCTGTGGTGGAGATAGGATGGCTGTGGTGGAGATAGGGCTGTGGTGGTGATAGGGGCTGGTGGTGGAGATAGGGCTGTGGTGCGTGAGTAAGGGCTGTGAGCCGTGCGACGAGTCTCTGGGGCTCTCTGCCGTGGACGAGTCTATGCTCTCTGCCGTGGGAGGTATGGCTATGCCGTGCGACGAGTCTATGGCTCTCTGCCGTGCGACGAGTCTATGGCTCTCTGCCGTGCGACGAGTCTATGGCTCTCTGCCGTGCGACGAGTCTATGGCTCTCTGCCGTGCGACGAGTCTATGGCTCTCTGCCGTGCGACGAGTCTATGGCTCTCTGCCGTGCGACGAGTCTATGGCTCTCTGCCGTGCGACGAGTCTATGGCTCTCTGCCGTGCGACGAGTCTATGGCTCTCTGCCGTGCGACGAGTCTATGGCTCTCTGCCGTGCGACGAGTCTATGGCTCTCTGCCGTGCGACGAGTCTATGGCTCTCTGCCGTGCGACGAGTCTATGGCTCTCTGCCGTGCGACGAGTCTATGGCTCTCTGCGTGCGACGAGTCTATGGCTCTCTGCCGTGCGACGAGTCTATGGCTCTCTGCCGTGCGACGAGTCTATGGCTCTCTGCCGTGCGACGAGTCTATGGCTCTCTGCCGTGCGACGAGTCTATGGCTCTCTGCCGTGCGACGAGTCTATGGCTCTCTGCCGTGCGACGAGTCTATGGCTCTCTGCCGTGCGACGAGTCTATGGCTCTCTGCCGTGCGACGAGTCTATGGCTCTCTGCCGTGCGACGAGTCTATGGCTCTCTGCCGTGCGACGAGTCTATGGCTCTCTGCCGTGCGACGAGTCTATGGCTCTCTGCCGTGCGACGAGTCTATGGCTCTCTGCCGTGCGACGAGTCTATGGCTCTCTCGTGCGACGAGTCTATGGCTCTCTGCCGTGCGACCGAGTCTATGGCTCTCTGCCGTGCGACGAGTCTATGGCTCTCTGCCGTGCGACGAGTCTATGGCTCTCTGCCGTGCGACGAGTCTATGGCTCTCTGCCGTGCGACGAGTCTATGGCTCTCTGCGTGCGACGAGTCTATGGCTCTCTGCCGTGCGACGAGTCTATGGCTCTCTGCCGTGCGACGAGTCTATGGCTCTCTGCCGTGCGACGAGTCTATGGCTCTCTGCCGTGCGACGAGTCTATGGCTCTCTGCCGTGCGACGAGTCTATGGCTCTCTGCCGTGCGACGAGTCTATGGCTCTCTGCCGTGCGACGAGTCTATGGCTCTCTGCCGTGCGACGAGTCTATGGCTCTCTGCCGTGCGACGAGTCTATGGCTCTCTGCCGTGCGACGAGTCTATGGCTCTCTGCCGTGCGACGAGTCTATGGCTCTCTGCCGTGCGACGAGTCTATGGCTCTCTGCCGTGCGACGAGTCTATGGCTCTCTGCCGTGCGACGAGTCTATGGCTCTCTGCCGTGCGACGAGTCTATGGCTCTCTGCCGTGCGACGAGTCTATGGCTCTCTGCCGTGCGACGAGTCTATGGCTCTCTGCCGTGCGACGAGTCTATGGCTCTCTGCCGTGCGACGAGTCTATGGCTCTCTGCCGTGCGACGAGTCTATGGCTCTCTGCCGTGCGACGAGTCTATGGCTCTCTGCCGTGCGACGAGTCTATGGCTCTCTGCCGTGCGACGAGTCTATGGCTCTCTGCCGTGCGACGAGTCTATGAGCGCTCTCTGCCGTGCGACGAGTCTATGGCTCTCTGCCGTGCGACGAGTCTATGGCTCTCTGCCGTGCGACGAGTCTATGGCTCTCTGCCGTGCGACGAGTCTATGGCTCTCTGCCGTGCGACGAGTCTATGGCTCTCTGCCGTGCGACGAGTCTATGGCTCTCTGCCGTGCGACGAGTCTATGGCTCTCTGCCGTGCGACGAGTCTATGGCTCTCTGCCGTGCGACGAGTCTATGGCTCTCTGCCGTGCGACGAGTCTATGGCTCTCTGCCGTGCGACGAGTCTATGGCTCTCTGCCGTGCGACGAGTCTATGGCTCTCTGCCGTGCGACGAGTCTATGGCTCTCTGCCGTGCGACGAGTCTATGGCTCTCTGCCGTGCGACGAGTCTATGGCTCTCTGCCGTGCGACGAGTCTATGGCTCTCTGCCGTGCGACGAGTCTATGGCTCTCTGCCGTGCGACGAGTCTATGGCTCTCTGCCGTGCGACGAGTCTATGGCTCTCTGCCGTGCGACGAGTCTATGGCTCTCTGCCGTGCGACGAGTCTATGGCTCTCTGCCGTGCGACGAGTCTATGGCTCTCTGCCGTGCGACGAGTCTATGGCTCTCTGCCGTGCGACGAGTCTATGGCTCTCTGCCGTGCGACGAGTCTATGGCTCTCTGCCGTGCGACGAGTCTATGGCTCTCTGCCGTGCGACGAGTCTATGGCTCTCTGCCGTGCGACGAGTCTATGGCCTCTGCCGTGCGACGAGTCTATGGCTCTCTGCCGTGCGACGAGTCTATGGCTCTCTGCCGTGCGACGAGTCTATGGCTCTCTGCCGTGCGACGAGTCTATGGCTCTCTGCCGTGCGACGAGTCTATGGCTCTCTGCCGTGCGACGAGTCTATGGCTCTCTGCCGTGCGACGAGTCTATGGCTCTCTGCCGTGCGACGAGTCTATGGCTCTCTGCCGTGCGACGAGTCTATGGCTCTCTGCCGTGCGACGAGTCTATGGCTCTCTGCCGTGCGACGAGTCTATGGCTCTCTGCCGTGCGACGAGTCTATGGCTCTCTGCCGTGCGACGAGTCTATGGCTCTCTGCCGTGCGACGAGTCTATGGCTCTCTGCCGTGCGACGAGTCTATGGCTCTCTGCCGTGCGACGAGTCTATGGCTCTCTGCCGTGCGACGAGTCTATGGCTCTCTGCCGTGCGACGAGTCTATGGCTCTCTGCCGTGCGACGAGTCTATGGCTCTCTGCCGTGCGACGAGTCTATGGCTCTCTGCCGTGCGACGAGTCTATGGCTCTCTGCCGTGCGACGAGTCTATGGCTCTCTGCCGTGCGACGAGTCTATGGCTCTCTGCCGTGCGACGAGTCTATGGCTCTCTGCCGT
>NW_027615365.1:0-46617 GCF_965212315.1 Lampetra planeri | reverse complement strand
AGTGAGTCAGTGATTGAGTGGGTGAGTGGGTGGGTGAGTGAGTGAGTGAGTGAGTGAGTGGGTGGGTGGGTGAGTGGGTGGGTGAGTGAGTGGGTAGTGAGTGGGTGAGTGAGTGGGTGAGTGAGTGGGTGAGTGGATGAGTGGGTGAGTGAGTGATTGAGTGATTGAGTGATTGATTGAGTGATTGAGTGGTTGAGTGAGTGGGTGAGTGAGTGGGTGAGTGAGTGGGTGAGTGAGTGGGTGGGTGAGTGGGTGGGTGGGTGGGTGGGTGGGTGGGTGGGTGAGTGGGTGGGTGGGTGGGTGGGTGAGTGGGTGGGTAGGTGAGTGGTTGGGTGGGTGGGTGAGTGGGTGAGTGAGTGGGGTGGGTGAGTGGGTGAGTGAGTGAGTGGGTGAGTGTGAGTGAGTGAGTGAGTGTGAGTGAGTGAGTGAGTGAGTGAGTGGGGGTGGGTGAGTGGGTGAGTGAGTGAGTGGGTGAGTGATGTGAGTGAGGTGAGTGAGTGAGTGAGTGGGTGGGTGAGTGAGTGAGTGAGTGAGTGAGTGAGTGAGCGAGTGAGTTAGTGGGGCGAGTGAGTGGGTGGGTGTGTGAGTGGGCGGGTGTGAGTGAGTGTGAGTGAGTGAGTGAGGTGAGTGAGTGAGTGAGTGAGTGAGTGAGTGAGTGAGTGAGAGAGTGGGTGAGTGAGTGGGTTAGTGATTGATTGAGTAGGTGATTGAGTAGGTGATTGAGTGGGTGATTGAGTGATTGAGTGAGTGCGTGGGTGAGTGGGTGGGTGAGTGAGTGAGTTGGTGAGTTAGTGAGTGAGTGGGCGAGTGAGTTAGTGGGTGAGTGAGTGGGTGGGTGGGTGTGTGAGTGAGTGAGTGAGAGAGTGGGTGAGTGAGTGGGTTAGTGATTGATTGAGTAGGTGATTGAGTAGGTGATTGAGTGGGTGATTGAGTGAGTGAGTGCGTGGGTGAGTGGGTGGGTGAGTGAGTGAGTGGGTGAGTGAGTGGGTGAGTGAGTGGGTGAGTGGGTGAGTGAGGGGTGAGTGGGGTGAGTGGGTGAGTGAGTGAGTGGGTGAGTGAGTGAGGTGGTGGGTGAGTTGGTGGTTGAGTGGGTGGGTGAGTGGGTGGGTGAGTGAGTGGGTGGGTGAGGTGGGGTGAGTGAGTCGGTGGGTGAGTGGGTGGGTGAGTGGGTGGGTGAGTGGTTGAGTGGGGTGAGTGAGTGAGTGAGTGAGTGGGTGAGTGAGTTAGTGGGTGAGTGAGTGGGTGGGTGGGTGTGTGAGTGAGTTGAGTGAGTGAGTGAGTGAGTGAGTGAGTGAGTGAGTGAGTGAGTGAGTGAGTGAGTGAGTGAGAGAGTGGGTGAGTGAGTGGGTGAGTGATTGATTGAGTAGGTGATTGAGTGGGTGGGTGAGTAAGTGAGTGAGTGGGTGAGTGGGTGAGTGAGTGAGTGAGTGAGTGCGTGGGTGGGTGCGTGGGTGGGTGGGTGGGTGAGTGAGTGGGTGAGTGGGTGAGTAGGTGGGTGGGTGAGTGGGTTGGTGACTGGGTGAGTGAGTGGGTGAGTGGGTGGGTGAGTGAATGAGTGGGTGAGTGAGTGAGTGGATGAGTGAGTGGGTGAGTGGGTGGATGAGTGGGTGGGTGAGTGGGTGGGTGGGTGAGTGGGTGGGTGGGTGGGTGGGTGAGTGGGTGGGTGAGTGGATGAGTGTGTGGGTGAGTGAGTGGGTGAGTGAGTGGGTGAGTTAGTGAGTGGGTGAGTGGGTGAGTGGGTGGGTGGGTGGGTGGGTGGGTGGGTGGGTGAGTGGGTGGGTGGGTGGGTGGGTGGGTGAGTGGGTGGGTGGGTGGGTGGGTGAGTGGGTGGGTAGGTGAGTGGGTGTGTGGGTGGGTGAGTGGGTGGGTGGGTGGGTGGGTGAGTGGGTGGGTAGGTGAGTGGGTGTGTGGGTGGGTGAGTGGGTGAGTGAGTGGGTGGGTGAGTGGGTGAGTGAGTGAGTGGGTGAGTGAGTGAGTGGGTGGGTGGGTCGGTGAGTGGGTGAGTGAGTGAGTGAGTGGGTGAGTGAGTGAGTGAGTGGGTGAGTGAGTGAGTGCGTGGGTGAGTGAGTGAGTGAGTGGGTGAGTGAGTGAGTGCGTGGGTGAGTGAGTGGGTGAGTGAGTGAAGTGGGTGAGTAAGTGCGTAGGTGAGTGAGTGGGTGGGTGAGTGGGTGAGTGAGTGGGTGAGTGGGTGGGTGGGTGGGTAAGTGATTGATTGAGTAGGTGATTGAGTGGGTGATTGAGTGAGTGGGTGGCTGAGTGAGTGAGTGAGTGAGTGGGTGAGTGAGTGGGTGAGTGAGTGAGTGGGTGGGTGGGTGAGTGAGTGGGTGAGTGGGTGGGTGGGGTGAGTGGGTGGGTGAGTAGGTGAGTGAGTGGGTGATTGAGTGGGTGATTGAGGAGTGGGTGATTGAGTGGGTGAGTGAGTGGGTGAGTGAGTGGGTGAGTGAGTGGGGTGAGTGGGTGGGTGAGTGGGTGAGTGGATGGGTGGGTGGGTGTGTGAGTGAGTGGGGTGGAGTGGGTGAGTGATTTATTGAGTAGGTGATTGAGTGGGTGATTGAGTGAGTGAGTGGGTGAGTGGGTGGGTGAGTGGGTGAGTGAGTGAGTGGGTGAGTGAGTGAGTGGGTGGGTGAGTGAGTTGGTGGTTGAGTGGGTGGGTGAGTGGGTGGGTGAGTGAGTGGGTGGGTGAGTGGGTGAGTGAGTCGGTGGGTGAGTGGTTGGGTGAGTGGGTGGGTGAGTGAGTGGGTGAGTGAGTGAGTGGGTGAGTGAGTTAGTGGGTGAGTGAGTGGGTGGGTGGGTGTGTGAGTGAGTGAGTGAGTGAGAGAGTGGGTGAGTGAGTGGTTGAGTGATTGATTGAGTAGGTGATTGAGTGGGTGATTGAGTGAGTGAGTGCGTGGGTGAGTGGGTGGGTGAGTGAGTGGGTGAGTGAGTGGGTGAGTGGGTGAGTGAGTGGGTGAGTGAGTGGGTGGGTGGGTGTGTGAGTGAGTGAGAGAGTGGGTGAGTGAGTGGGTGAGTGATTGATTGAGTAGGTGATTGAGTGGGTGATTGAGTGAGTGAGTGAGTGGGTAAAAAAATTCTCTATCACGGTAAAAATTCTCTCTCACGGTAAAAAATTCTCACGGTAAAAAAATTCTCACGGTAAAAAATTCTCACGGTAAAAAATTCTCACGGTAAAAAAATTATCACGGTAAAAAAACTCTTCCGGCAAAAAATTCTTCCGGCAAAAAATTCTTCCGGCAAAAATTCTTCCGGCAAAAAATTCTTCCGGTAAAAAATTCTTCTGGTAAAAAATTCTCACGGTAAAAAATTCTCACGGTAAAAAAATTCTCACGGTTAAAAAATTCTCACGGTAAAAAAAGTTCTCACGGTAAAAAATTCTCTCTCACGGTAAAAAATTCTCTCACGGTAAAAAATTCTCTCACGGTAAAAAATTCTCTCACGGTAAAAAATTCTCTCTCACGGTAAAAAATTCTCACGGTAAAAAAATTCTCACGGTAAAAAATTCTCACGGTAAAAAATTCTCACGGTAAAAAAATTCTCACGGTAAAAAAACTCTTCCGGCAAAAAATTCTTCCCGCAAAAAATTCTTCCGGCAAAAAATTATTCCGGCAAAAGTTCTTCCGGCAAAAAATTCTTCCGGTAAAAAATTCTTCCGGTAAAAAATTCTCACAGTAAAAAATTCTCACGGTAATAAATTCTCACGGTAAAAAAATTCTCACGGTTAAAAAATTCTCACGGTAAAAAAAGTCCTCACGGTAAAAAAAATTCTCACGGTAAAAAAAATTCTCACGGTAAATATTCTCACGGTAAAAAAATTCTCACGGTAAAAAAAATTCTCACGGTAAAAAAATTCTCACGGTAAAAAATTCTCACGGTAAAATATTCTCACGGTAAAAAATTCTTCCGGTAAAAAATTCTTACGGTAAAAAATTCTCACGGTAAAAAAATTCTCACGGTAAAAAAAATTCTCACGGTAAAAAATTCTCACGGTAATAAATTCTCACGATAAAAAAATTCTCACGGTAAAAAAATTCTCACGGTAAAAAAATTCTCACGGTAAAAAAAGTTCTCACGGTAAAAAAATTTCTCACGGTAAAAAAAATTCTCACGGTAAAAAATTCTCACGGTAAAAAAATTCTCACGGTAAAAAAATTCTCACGGTAAAAAAATTCTCACGGTAAAACATTCTCACGGTAAAAAATTCTCACGGTAAAAAATTCTCACGGTAAAAAAATTCTCACGGTAAAAAAATTCTCACGGTAAAAAAATTCTCACGGTAAAAAATTCTCACGGTAAAAAATTCTCACGGTAAAAAATTCTCACGGTAAAAAAATTCTCACGGTAAAAAAATTCTCACGGTAAAAAATTCTCACGGTAAAAAAATTATCACGGTAAAAAAATTATCACGGTAAAAAAATTCTCACGGTAAAAAAATTCTCACGGTAAAAAAATTCTCACGGTAAAAAAAATTCTCACGGTAAAAAATTCTCACGGTAAAAAAATTCTCACGGTAAAAAAATTCTCACGGTAAAAAAATTCTCACGGTAAAAAATTCTCACGGTAAAAAATTCTCACGGTAAAAAATTATCACGGTAAAAAATTCTCACGGCAAAAAAATTCTCACGGTAAAAAAATTCTCACGGTAAAAAATTCTCACGGTAAAATATTCTCACGGTAAAAAATTCTCACGGTAATAAATTCTCACGGTAAAAAAATTCTCACGGTAAAAAAATTCTCACGGTAAAAAAATTCTCACGGTAAAAAAATTCTCACGGTAAAAAAATTCTCACGGTAAAAAAATTCTCACGGTAAAAAAATTCTCACGGTAAAAAAATTCTCACGGTAAAAAATTCTCACGGTAAAAAAATTCTCACGGTAAAAAAATTCTCACGGTAAAAAATTCTCACGGTAAAAAATTCTCACGGTAAAAAATTCTCACGGTAAAAAAATTCTCACGGTAAAAAATTCTCACGGTAAAAAATTCTCACGGTAAAAAATTCTTCCGGTAAAAAATTCTTACGGTAAAAAATTCTCACGGTAAAAAAATTCTCACGGTAAAAAAAATTCTCACGGTAAAAAATTCTCACGGTAATAAATTCTCACGATAAAAAATTCTTCCGGTAAAAAATTATTACGGTAAAAAATTCTCACGGTAAAAAAATTCTCACGGTAAAAAAAATTCTCACGGTAAAAAATTCTCACGGTAATAAATTCTCACGATAAAAAAATTCTCACGGTAAAAAAATTCTCACGGTAAAAAAATTCTCACGGTAAAAAAAATTCTCACGGTAAAAAATTCTCACGGTAAAAAAATTCTCACGGTAAAAAAATTCTCACGGTAAAAAAATTCTCACGGTAAAAAATTCTCACGGTAAAAAATTCTCACGGTAAAAAATTATCACGGTAAAAAATTCTCACGGCAAAAAAATTCTCACGGTAAAAAAATTCTCACGGTAAAAAATTCTCACGGTAAAATATTCTCACGGTAAAAAATTCTCACGGTAATAAATTCTCACGGTAAAAAAATTCTCACGGTAAAAAAATTCTCACGGTAAAAAAATTCTCACGGTAAAAAAAGTTCTCACGGTAAAAAAATTTCTCACGGTAAAAAAAATTCTCACGGTAAAAAATTCTCACGGTAAAAAAATTCTCACGGTAAAAAAATTATCACGGTAAAAAAATTATCACGGTAAAAAAATTCTCACGGTAAAAAAATTCTCACGGTAAAAAAAATTCTCACGGTAAAAAATTCTCACGGTAAAAAAATTCTCACGGTAAAAAAATTCTCACGGTAAAAAAATTCTCACGGTAAAAAATTCTCACGGTAAAAAATTCTCACGGTAAAAAATTATCACGGTAAAAAATTCTCACGGCAAAAAAATTCTCACGGTAAAAAAATTCTCACGGTAAAAAATTCTCACGGTAATAAATTCTCACGATAAAAAAATTCTCACGGTAAAAAAATTCTCACGGTAAAAAAATTCTCACGGTAAAAAAAATTCTCACGGTAAAAAATTCTCACGGTAAAAAAATTCTCACGGTAAAAAAATTCTCACGGTAAAAAAATTCTCACGGTAAAAAATTCTCACGGTAAAAAATTCTCACGGTAAAAAATTATCACGGTAAAAAATTCTCACGGCAAAAAAATTCTCACGGTAAAAAAATTCTCACGGTAAAAAATTCTCACGGTAAAATATTCTCACGGTAAAAAATTCTCACGGTAATAAATTCTCACGGTAAAAAAATTCTCACGGTAAAAAAATTCTCACGGTAAAAAAATTCTCACGGTAAAAAAAGTTCTCACGGTAAAAAAATTTCTCACGGTAAAAAAAATTCTCACGGTAAAAAATTCTCACGGTAAAAAAATTCTCACGGTAAAAAAATTATCACGGTAAAAAAATTATCACGGTAAAAAAATTCTCACGGTAAAAAAATTCTCACGGTAAAAAAAATTCTCACGGTAAAAAATTCTCACGGTAAAAAAATTCTCACGGTAAAAAAATTCTCACGGTAAAAAAATTCTCACGGTAAAAAATTCTCACGGTAAAAAATTCTCACGGTAAAAAATTATCACGGTAAAAAATTCTCACGGCAAAAAAATTCTCACGGTAAAAAAATTCTCACGGTAAAAAATTCTCACGGTAAAATATTCTCACGGTAAAAAATTCTCACGGTAATAAATTCTCACGGTAAAAAAATTCTCACGGTAAAAAAATTCTCACGGTAAAAAAATTCTCACGGTAAAAAAATTCTCACGGTAAAAAAATTCTCACGGTAAAAAAATTCTCACGGTAAAAAAATTCTCACGGTAAAAAAATTCTCACGGTAAAAAATTCTCACGGTAAAAAAATTCTCACGGTAAAAAAATTCTCACGGTAAAAAATTCTCACGGTAAAAAATTCTCACGGTACAAAATTCTCACGGTAAAAAAATTCTCACGGTAAAAAATTCTCACGGTAAAAAATTCTCACGGTAAAAAATTCTTCCGGTAAAAAATTCTTACGGTAAAAAATTCTCACGGTAAAAAAATTCTCACGGTAAAAAAAATTCTCACGGTAAAAAATTCTCACGGTAATAAATTCTCACGATAAAAAATTCTTCCGGTAAAAAATTATTACGGTAAAAAATTCTCACGGTAAAAAAATTCTCACGGTAAAAAAAATTCTCACGGTAAAAAATTCTCACGGTAATAAATTCTCACGATAAAAAAATTCTCACGGTAAAAAAATTCTCACGGTAAAAAAATTCTCACGGTAAAAAAAATTCTCACGGTAAAAAATTCTCACGGTAAAAAAATTCTCACGGTAAAAAAATTCTCACGGTAAAAAAATTCTCACGGTAAAAAATTCTCACGGTAAAAAATTCTCACGGTAAAAAATTATCACGGTAAAAAATTCTCACGGCAAAAAAATTCTCACGGTAAAAAAATTCTCACGGTAAAAAATTCTCACGGTAAAATATTCTCACGGTAAAAAATTCTCACGGTAATAAATTCTCACGGTAAAAAAATTCTCACGGTAAAAAAATTCTCACGGTAAAAAAATTCTCACGGTAAAAAAAGTTCTCACGGTAAAAAAATTTCTCACGGTAAAAAAAATTCTCACGGTAAAAAATTCTCACGGTAAAAAAATTCTCACGGTAAAAAAATTCTCACGGTAAAAAAATTCTCACGGTAGAACCTTCTCACGGTAAAAAATTCTCACGGTAAAAAATTCTCACGGTAAAAAAATTCTCACGGTAAAAAAATTCTCACGGTAAAAAATTCTCACGGTAAAAAATTCTCACGGTAAAAAAATTCTCACGGTAAAAAAATTCTCACGGTAAAAAAATTCTCACGGTAAAAAATTCTCACGGTAAAAAAATTCTCACGGTAAAAAAATTCTCACGGTAAAAAATTCTCACGGTAAAGAAATTCTCACGGTAAAAAAATTCTCACGGTAAAAAAATTCTCACGGTAAAAAAATTCTCACGGTAAAAAATTCTCACGGTAAAAAATTCTCACGGTAAAGAAATTCTCACGGTAAAAAAATTCTCACGGTAAAAAAATTCTCACGGTAAAAAAATTCTCACGGTAAAAAATTCTCACGGTAAAAAAATTCTCACGGTAAAAAAATTCTCACGGTAAAAAATTCTCACGGTAAAGAAATTCTCACGGTAAAAAAATTCTCACGGTAAAAAAATTCTCACGGTAAAAAAATTCTCACGGTAAAAAATTCTCACGGTAAAAAATTCTCACGGTAAAGAAATTCTCACGGTAAAAAAATTCTCACGGTAAAAAAATTCTCACGGTAAAAAATTCTCACGGTAAAAAATTCTCACGGTAAACAAATTCTCACGGTAAAAAATTCTCACGGTAATAAATTCTCACGGTAAAAAAATTCTCACGGTAAAAAAATTCTCACGGTAAAAAAATTCTCACGGTAAAAAATTCTCACGGTAAAAAAATTCTCACGGTAAAAAATTCTCACGGTAATAAATTCTCACGGTAAAAAAATTCTCACGGTAAAAAAATTCTCACGGTAAAAAATTCTCACGGTAAAAAATTCTCACGGTAAACAAATTCTCACGGTAAAAAATTCTCACGGTAATAAATTCTCACGGTAAAAAAATTCTCACGGTAAAAAAATTCTCACGGTAAAAAATTCTCACGGTAAACAAATTCTCACGGTAAAAAATTCTCACGGTAATAAATTCTCACGGTAAAAAAATTCTCACGGTAAAAAATTCTCACGGTAAAAAATTCTCACGGTAAAAAATTCTCACGGTAAAAAATTCTCACGGTAAAAAATTCTCACGGTAAAAAATTCTCACGGTAAAAAATTCTTCCGGTAAAAAATTCTTACGGTAAAAAATTCTCACGGTAAAAAAATTCTCACGGTAAACAAAATTCTCACGGTAAAAAAATCTCACGGTAATAAATTCTCACGATAAAAAATTCTTCCACGGTAAAAAATTCTTCCGGTAAAAAATTCTTACGGTAAAAAATTCTCACGGTAAAAAAATTCTCACGGTAAACAAAATTCTCACGGTAAAAAATTCTCACGGTAATAAATTCTCACGATAAAAAATTCTTCCACGGTAAAAAATTCTCACCGTAAAAAATTCTCACGGTAAAAAATTCTCACGGTAAAAAATTCTCACGGAAAAAAATTCTCACGGTAAAAAATTCTCACGGTAAAAAATTCTCACGGTAAAAAATTCTCACGGTAAAGAAATTCTCACGGTAAAAAAAATTCTCACGGTAAAAAATTCTCACGGTAAAAAATTCTCACGGTAATAAATTCTCACGGTAAAAAAATTCTCACGGTTAAAAAATTCTCACGGTAAAAAAAGTTCTGACGGTAAAAAAAATTCTCACGGTAAAAAAAATTCTCACGGTAAAAAAAATTATCACGGTAAAAAATTCTCACGGTAAAAAATTCTCACGGTATTAAATTCTCACGGTAAAAAAATTCTCACGGTTAAAAAATTCTCACGGTAAAAAAAGTTCTGACGGTAAAAAAAATTCTCACGGTAAAAAAAATTCTAACGGTAAAAAATGCTCACGGTAAAAAAATTCTCACGGTAAAAAAATTCTCACGGTAAAAAATTCTCACGGTAAAAAATTCTCACGGTAAAAAAATTCTCACGGTAAAAAATTCTCACGGTAAAAAAATTATCACGGTAAAAAAATTCTCACGGTAAAAAAATTCTCACGGTAAAAAAATTCTCACGGTAAAAAATTCTCACGGTAAAAAATTCTCACGGTAAAGAAATTCTCACGGTAAAAAAATTCTCACGGTAAAAAAATTCTCACGGTAAAAAATTCTCACGGTAAAAAATTCTCACGGTAAACAAATTCTCACGGTTAAAAAAATTCTCACGGTAAAAAATTCTCACGGTAAAAAATTATCACGGTAAAAAATTCTCACGGTAAAAAATTCTCACGGTAAAAAAATTCTCACGGTAAAAAAATTCTCACGGTAAAAAATTCTCACGGTAAAAAATTCTCACGGTAAAAAATTCTCACCGTAAAAAATTCTCACGGTAAAAAATTCTCACCGTAAAAAATTCTCACGGTAAAAAATTCTGACGGTAAAAAATTCTCACGGTAAAAAATTCTCACGGTAAAAAATTATCACGGTAAAAAATTCTCACGGTAAAAAAATTCTCACGGTAAAAAATTCTCACGGTAAAAAATTCTCACGGTAAAAAAATTCTCACGGTAAAAAAATTCTCACGGTAAAAAATTCTCACGGTAAAAAATTCTCACGGTAAAAAATTCTCACGGTAAAAAATTCTCACGGTAAAAAATTCTCACGGTAAAAAATTCTTCCGGTAAAAAATTCTTACGGTAAAAAATTCTCACGGTAAAAAAATTCTCACGGTAAACAAAATTCTCACGGTAAAAAAATCTCACGGTAATAAATTCTCACGATAAAAAATTCTTCCACGGTAAAAAATTCTTCCGGTAAAAAATTCTTACGGTAAAAAATTCTCACGGTAAAAAAATTCTCACGGTAAACAAAATTCTCACGGTAAAAAATTCTCACGGTAATAAATTCTCACGATAAAAAATTCTTCCACGGTAAAAAATTCTCACCGTAAAAAATTCTCACGGTAAAAAATTCTCACGGTAAAAAATTCTCACGGAAAAAAATTCTCACGGTAAAAAATTCTCACGGTAAAAAATTCTCACGGTAAAAAATTCTCACGGTAAAGAAATTCTCACGGTAAAAAAAATTCTCACGGTAAAAAATTCTCACGGTAAAAAATTCTCACGGTAATAAATTCTCACGGTAAAAAAATTCTCACGGTTAAAAAATTCTCACGGTAAAAAAAGTTCTGACGGTAAAAAAAATTCTCACGGTAAAAAAAATTCTCACGGTAAAAAATTCTCACGGTAAAAAAATTCTCACGGTAAAAAAATTCTCACGGTAAAAAATTCTCACGGTAAAAAATTCTCACGGTAAAAAAATTCTCACGGTAAAAAATTCTCACGGTAAAAAAATTATCACGGTAAAAAAATTCTCACGGTAAAAAAATTCTCACGGTAAAAAATTCTCACGGTAAAAAATTCTCACGGTAAAGAAATTCTCACGGTAAAAAAATTCTCACGGTAAAAAAATTCTCACGGTAAAAAATTCTCACGGTAAAAAATTCTCACGGTAAAAAATTCTCACGGTTAAAAAAATTCTCACGGTAAAAAATTCTCACGGTAAAAAATTCTCACGGCAAAAAATTCTCACGGTAAAAAATTATCACGGTAAAAAATTCTCACGGTAAAAAATTCTCACGGTAAAAAATTCTCACGGTAAAAAATTCTTCCGGTAAAAAATTCTCACGGTAAAAAAATTCTCACGGTAAACAAAATTCTCACGGTAAAAAATTCTCACGGTAATAAATTCTCAGGATAAAAAATTCTTCCACGGTAAAAAATTCTCACCGTAAAAAATTCTCACGGTAAAAAATTCTCACGGTAAAAAATTATCACGGTAAAAAATTATCACGGTAAAAAATTCTCACGGTAAAAAAATTCTCACGGTAAACAAAATTCTCACGGTAATAAATTCTCACGGTAATAAATTCTCACGATAAAAAATTCTTCCACGGTAAAAAATTCTCACCGTAAAAAATTCTCACGGTAAAAAATTCTCACGGTAAAAAATTCTCACGGAAAAAAATTCTCACGGTAAAAAATTCTCACGGTAAAAAATTATCACGGTAAAAAATTCTCACGGTAAAAAATTCTCACGGTAAAAAATTATCACGGTAAAAAATTCTCACGGTAAAAAATTCTCACCGTAAAAAATTCTCACCGTAAAAAATTCTCACGGTAAAAAATTCTCACGGTAAAAAATTCTCACGGAAAAAAATTCTCACGGTAAAAAATTGTCACGGTAAAAAATTCTCACGGTAAAAAATTATCACGGTAAAAAATTCTCACGGTAAAAAATTCTCACGGTAAAACATTCTCACGGTAAAAAATTCTCACGGTAAAAAATTCTCACGGTAAAAAAATTCTCACGGTAAAAAAATTCTCACGGTAAAAAAATTCTCACGGTAAAAAAATTCTCAAGGTAAAAAATTCTCACGGTAAAAAATTATCACGGTAAAAAATTCTCACGGTAAAAAATTCTCACCGTAAAAAATTCTCACGGTAAAAAATTCTCACGGTAAAAAATTCTCACGGAAAAAAATTCTCACGGTAAAAAATTCTCACGGTAAAAAATTCTCACGGTAAAAAATTATCATGGTAAAAAATTATCACGGTAAAAAATTATCACGGTAAAAATTCTCACGGTAAAAAATTCACACGGTAAAAAATTCTCACGGTAAAAAATTCTCACGGTAAAAAAATTCTCACGGTAAAAAATTCTCACGGTAAAAAATTCTCACGGTAAAAAATTCTCACGGTAAAAAATTCTCACGGTAAAAAATTCTCTCGGTAAAAAATTCTCTCACGGTAAAAAATTCTCTCTCACGGTAAAAAATTCTCTCTCACGGTAAAAAATTCTCTCTCACGGTAAAAAATTCTCACGGTAAAAAATTCTCACGGTAAAAAATTCTCACGGTAAAAAATTATCACGGTAAAAAATTCTCACGGTAAAAAATTCTCACGGAAAAAAATTCTCACGGTAAAAAATTCTCACGGTAAAAAATTCTCACGGTAAAAAAATATCACGGTAAAAAATTCACACGGTTAAAAATTCTCACGGTAAAAAATTCTCACGGTAAAAAATTCTCACGGTAAAAAATTCTCACGGTAAAAAATTCTTCCGGTAAAAAATTCTTACGGTAAAAAATTCTCACGGTAAAACATTCTCACGGTAAAAAATTCTCACGGTAAAAAAATTCTCACGGTAAAAAAATTCTGAAGGTAAAAAATTCTCACGGTAAAAAATTCTCACGGTAAAAAATTCTCACGGTAAAAAATTCTCACCGTAAAAAATTCTCACGGTAAAAAATTCTCACGGAAAAAAATTCTCACGGTAAAAAATTCTCACGGTAAAAAATTCTCACGGTAAAAAATTATCACGGTAAAAAATTCTCACGGTAAAAAAATTCTCACGGTAAAAAATTCTCACGGTAAAAAATTCTCACGGTAAAAAAATTCTCACGGTAAAAAAATTCTCACGGTAAAAAAATTCTCACGGTAAAAAATTCTCACGGTAAAAAATTCTCACGGTAAAAAATTCTCACGGTAAAAAATTCTCACGGTAAAAAATTCTCACGGTAAAAAATTCTTCCGGTAAAAAATTCTTACGGTAAAAAATTCTCACGGTAAAAAAATTCTCACGGTAAACAAAATTCTCACGGTAATAAATTCTCACGGTAATAAATTCTCACGATAAAAAATTCTTCCACGGTAAAAAATTCTCACCGTAAAAAATTCTCACGGTAAAAAATTCTCACGGTAAAAAATTCTCACGGAAAAAAATTCTCACGGTAAAAAAATTCTCACGGTAAAAAATTCTCACGGTATTAAATTCTCACGGTAAAAAAATTCTCACGGTTAAAAAATTCTCACGGTAAAAAAAGTTCTGACGGTAAAAAAAATTCTCACGGTAAAAAAAATTCTAACGGTAAAAAATGCTCACGGTAAAAAAATTCTCACGGTAAAAAAATTCTCACGGTAAAAAATTCTCACGGTAAAAAATTCTCACGGTAAAAAAATTCTCACGGTAAAAAATTCTCACGGTAAAAAAATTATCACGGTAAAAAAATTCTCACGGTAAAAAAATTCTCACGGTAAAAAAATTCTCACGGTAAAAAATTCTCACGGTAAAAAATTCTCACGGTAAAGAAATTCTCACGGTAAAAAAATTCTCACGGTAAAAAAATTCTCACGGTAAAAAATTCTCACGGTAAAAAATTCTCACGGTAAACAAATTCTCACGGTTAAAAAAATTCTCACGGTAAAAAATTCTCACGGTAAAAAATTATCACGGTAAAAAATTCTCACGGTAAAAAATTCTCACGGTAAAAAAATTCTCACGGTAAAAAAATTCTCACGGTAAAAAATTCTCACGGTAAAAAATTCTCACGGTAAAAAATTCTCACCGTAAAAAATTCTCACGGTAAAAAATTCTCACCGTAAAAAATTCTCACGGTAAAAAATTCTGACGGTAAAAAATTCTCACGGTAAAAAATTCTCACGGTAAAAAATTATCACGGTAAAAAATTCTCACGGTAAAAAAATTCTCACGGTAAAAAATTCTCACGGTAAAAAATTCTCACGGTAAAAAAATTCTCACGGTAAAAAAATTCTCACGGTAAAAAATTCTCACGGTAAAAAATTCTCACGGTAAAAAATTCTCACGGTAAAAAATTCTCACGGTAAAAAATTCTCACGGTAAAAAATTCTTCCGGTAAAAAATTCTTACGGTAAAAAATTCTCACGGTAAAAAAATTCTCACGGTAAACAAAATTCTCACGGTAAAAAAATCTCACGGTAATAAATTCTCACGATAAAAAATTCTTCCACGGTAAAAAATTCTTCCGGTAAAAAATTCTTACGGTAAAAAATTCTCACGGTAAAAAAATTCTCACGGTAAACAAAATTCTCACGGTAAAAAATTCTCACGGTAATAAATTCTCACGATAAAAAATTCTTCCACGGTAAAAAATTCTCACCGTAAAAAATTCTCACGGTAAAAAATTCTCACGGTAAAAAATTCTCACGGAAAAAAATTCTCACGGTAAAAAATTCTCACGGTAAAAAATTCTCACGGTAAAAAATTCTCACGGTAAAGAAATTCTCACGGTAAAAAAAATTCTCACGGTAAAAAATTCTCACGGTAAAAAATTCTCACGGTAATAAATTCTCACGGTAAAAAAATTCTCACGGTTAAAAAATTCTCACGGTAAAAAAAGTTCTGACGGTAAAAAAAATTCTCACGGTAAAAAAAATTCTCACGGTAAAAAATTCTCACGGTAAAAAAATTCTCACGGTAAAAAAATTCTCACGGTAAAAAATTCTCACGGTAAAAAATTCTCACGGTAAAAAAATTCTCACGGTAAAAAATTCTCACGGTAAAAAAATTATCACGGTAAAAAAATTCTCACGGTAAAAAAATTCTCACGGTAAAAAATTCTCACGGTAAAAAATTCTCACGGTAAAGAAATTCTCACGGTAAAAAAATTCTCACGGTAAAAAAATTCTCACGGTAAAAAATTCTCACGGTAAAAAATTCTCACGGTAAAAAATTCTCACGGTTAAAAAAATTCTCACGGTAAAAAATTCTCACGGTAAAAAATTCTCACGGCAAAAAATTCTCACGGTAAAAAATTATCACGGTAAAAAATTCTCACGGTAAAAAATTCTCACGGTAAAAAATTCTCACGGTAAAAAATTCTTCCGGTAAAAAATTCTCACGGTAAAAAAATTCTCACGGTAAACAAAATTCTCACGGTAAAAAATTCTCACGGTAATAAATTCTCAGGATAAAAAATTCTTCCACGGTAAAAAATTCTCACCGTAAAAAATTCTCACGGTAAAAAATTCTCACGGTAAAAAATTATCACGGTAAAAAATTATCACGGTAAAAAATTCTCACGGTAAAAAAATTCTCACGGTAAACAAAATTCTCACGGTAATAAATTCTCACGGTAATAAATTCTCACGATAAAAAATTCTTCCACGGTAAAAAATTCTCACCGTAAAAAATTCTCACGGTAAAAAATTCTCACGGTAAAAAATTCTCACGGAAAAAAATTCTCACGGTAAAAAATTCTCACGGTAAAAAATTATCACGGTAAAAAATTCTCACGGTAAAAAATTCTCACGGTAAAAAATTATCACGGTAAAAAATTCTCACGGTAAAAAATTCTCACCGTAAAAAATTCTCACCGTAAAAAATTCTCACGGTAAAAAATTCTCACGGTAAAAAATTCTCACGGAAAAAAATTCTCACGGTAAAAAATTGTCACGGTAAAAAATTCTCACGGTAAAAAATTATCACGGTAAAAAATTCTCACGGTAAAAAATTCTCACGGTAAAACATTCTCACGGTAAAAAATTCTCACGGTAAAAAATTCTCACGGTAAAAAAATTCTCACGGTAAAAAAATTCTCACGGTAAAAAAATTCTCACGGTAAAAAAATTCTCAAGGTAAAAAATTCTCACGGTAAAAAATTATCACGGTAAAAAATTCTCACGGTAAAAAATTCTCACCGTAAAAAATTCTCACGGTAAAAAATTCTCACGGTAAAAAATTCTCACGGAAAAAAATTCTCACGGTAAAAAATTCTCACGGTAAAAAATTCTCACGGTAAAAAATTATCATGGTAAAAAATTATCACGGTAAAAAATTATCACGGTAAAAATTCTCACGGTAAAAAATTCACACGGTAAAAAATTCTCACGGTAAAAAATTCTCACGGTAAAAAAATTCTCACGGTAAAAAATTCTCACGGTAAAAAATTCTCACGGTAAAAAATTCTCACGGTAAAAAATTCTCACGGTAAAAAATTCTCTCGGTAAAAAATTCTCTCACGGTAAAAAATTCTCTCTCACGGTAAAAAATTCTCTCTCACGGTAAAAAATTCTCTCTCACGGTAAAAAATTCTCACGGTAAAAAATTCTCACGGTAAAAAATTCTCACGGTAAAAAATTATCACGGTAAAAAATTCTCACGGTAAAAAATTCTCACGGAAAAAAATTCTCACGGTAAAAAATTCTCACGGTAAAAAATTCTCACGGTAAAAAAATATCACGGTAAAAAATTCACACGGTTAAAAATTCTCACGGTAAAAAATTCTCACGGTAAAAAATTCTCACGGTAAAAAATTCTCACGGTAAAAAATTCTTCCGGTAAAAAATTCTTACGGTAAAAAATTCTCACGGTAAAACATTCTCACGGTAAAAAATTCTCACGGTAAAAAAATTCTCACGGTAAAAAAATTCTGAAGGTAAAAAATTCTCACGGTAAAAAATTCTCACGGTAAAAAATTCTCACGGTAAAAAATTCTCACCGTAAAAAATTCTCACGGTAAAAAATTCTCACGGAAAAAAATTCTCACGGTAAAAAATTCTCACGGTAAAAAATTCTCACGGTAAAAAATTATCACGGTAAAAAATTCTCACGGTAAAAAAATTCTCACGGTAAAAAATTCTCACGGTAAAAAATTCTCACGGTAAAAAAATTCTCACGGTAAAAAAATTCTCACGGTAAAAAAATTCTCACGGTAAAAAATTCTCACGGTAAAAAATTCTCACGGTAAAAAATTCTCACGGTAAAAAATTCTCACGGTAAAAAATTCTCACGGTAAAAAATTCTTCCGGTAAAAAATTCTTACGGTAAAAAATTCTCACGGTAAAAAAATTCTCACGGTAAACAAAATTCTCACGGTAATAAATTCTCACGGTAATAAATTCTCACGATAAAAAATTCTTCCACGGTAAAAAATTCTCACCGTAAAAAATTCTCACGGTAAAAAATTCTCACGGTAAAAAATTCTCACGGAAAAAAATTCTCACGGTAAAAAATTCTCACGGTAAAAAATTCTCACGGTAAAAAATTCTCACGGTAAAAAATTATCACGGTAAAAAATTCTCACGGTAAAAAATTCTCACCGTAAAAAATTCTCACCGTAAAAAATTCTCACGGTAAAAAATTCTCACGGTAAAAAATTCTCACGGTAAAAAATTGTCACGGTAAAAAATTCTCACGGTAAAAAATTATCACCGTAAAAAATTCTCACGGTAAAAAATTCTCACGGTAAAACATTCTCACGGTAAAAAATTCTCACGGTAAAAAATTCTCACGGTAAAAAAATTCTCACGGTAAAAAAATTCTCACGGTAAAAAAATTCTCACGGTAAAAAAATTCTCAAGGTAAAAAATTCTCACGGTAAAAAATTATCACGGTAAAAAATTATCACGGTAAAAAATTCTCACGGTAAAAAAATTCTCACGGTAAAAAAATTCTCACGGTAAAAAAATTCTCACGGTAAAAAAATTCTCACGGTAAAAAAATTCTCACGGTAAAAAAATTCTCACGGTAAAAAAATTCTCAAGGTAAAAAATTATCACGGTAAAAAATTATCACGGTAAAAAATTCTCACGGTAAAAAATTCTCACGGTAAAACATTCTCACGGTAAAAAATTCTCACGGTAAAAAATTCTCACGGTAAAAAAATTCTCACGGTAAAAAAATTCTCACGGTAAAAAAATTCTCACGGTAAAAAAATTCTCACGGTAAAAAAATTCTCAAGGTAAAAAATTCTCACGGTAAAAAATTATCACGGTAAAAAATTATCACGGTAAAAAATTCTCACGGTAAAAAAATTCTCACGGTAAAAAAATTCTCACGGTAAAAAATTCTCACGGTAAAAAATTCTCACGGTAAAAAATTCTCTCTCACGGTAAAAAATTCTCTCACGGTAAAAAATTCTCTCTCACGGTAAAAAATTCTCTCTCACGGTAAAAAATTCTCTCTCACGGTAAAAAATTCTCACGGTAAAAAATTCTCACGGTAAAAAATTCTCACGGTAAAAAATTATCACGGTAAAAAATTCTCACGGTAAAAAATTCTCACGGAAAAAAATTCTCACGGTAAAAAATTCTCACGGTAAAAAATTCTCACGGTAAAAAAATATCACGGTAAAAAATTCACACGGTTAAAAATTCTCACGGTAAAAAATTCTCACGGTAAAAAATTCTCACGGTAAAAAATTCTCACGGTAAAAAATTCTTCCGGTAAAAAATTCTTACGGTAAAAAATTCTCAAGGTAAAAAAATTCTCACGGTAAAAAATTCTCACGGTAAAAAATTCTCACGGTAAAAAAATTCTCATGGTAAAAAATTCTCACGATAAAAAATTCTCACGGTAAAAAATTCTCTCACGGTAAAAAATTCTCTCTCACGGTAAAAAAATTCTCTCTCACGGTAAAAAATTCTCTCACGGTAAAAAATTCTCTCTCACAGTAAAAAAATCTCTCTTACGGTAAAAAATTCTCACGGTAAAAAATTCGCACGGTAAAAAATTCTCACGGAATAAAAATCTCACGGTAAAAAATTATCACGGTAAAAAAATTCTCTCTCAGTAAAAAATTCTCTCTCACGGTAAAAAATTCTCTCTCACGGTAAAAAATTCTCACGGTAAAAAATGTTCACGGTAAAAAATGCTCACGGTATAAAATTCTCTCTCACGGTAAAAAATTTTCACGGTAAAAAATTCTCTCTCACGGTAAAAAATTCTCACGGTAAAAAATGTTCACGGTAAAAAATGCTCACGGTATAAAATTCTCTCTCACGGTAAAAAATTTTCACGGTAAAAAATTCTCTCTCACGGTAAAAAATTCTCTCACGGTAAAAAATTCTCACGGTAAAAAATTATCACGGTAAAAAATTCTCACGGTAAAAAAATTCTCACGGTCAAAAATTCTCACGGTAAAAAATTCTCACGGTAAAAAATTCTCACGGTAAAAAAATTCTCACGGTAAAAAATTCTCACGATAAAAAATTCTCACGGTAAAAAATTCTCTCACGGTAAAAAATTCTCTCTCACGGTAAAAAAATTCTCTCTCACGGTAAAAAATTCTCTCACGGTAAAAAATTCTCTCTCACAGTAAAAAAATCTCTCTTACGGTAAAAAATTCTCACGGTAAAAAATTCGCACGGTAAAAAATTCTCACGGAATAAAAATCTCACGGTAAAAAATTATCACGGTAAAAAAATTCTCTCTCAGTAAAAAATTCTCTCTCACGGTAAAAAATTCTCTCTCACGGTAAAAAATTCTCACGGTAAAAAATGTTCACGGTAAAAAATGCTCACAGTATAAAATTCTCTCTCACGGTAAAAAATTTTCACGGTAAAAAATTCTCTCTCACGGTAAAAAATTCTCTCACGGTAAAAAATTCTCACGGTAAAAAATTATCACGGTAAAAAATTCTCACGGTAAAAAAATTCTCACGGTAAAAAAATTCTCACGGTAAAAAAATTCTCAAGGTAAAAAATTCTCACGGTAAAAAAATTATCACGGTAAAAAATTCTCACGGTAAAAATTCTCACGGAAAAAAAATCTCACGGTAAAAAATTCTCACGGTAAAAAATTCTCACGGTAAAAATTCTCACGGTAAAAAATTCTCTCTCACGGTAAAAAATTCTCTCACGGTAAAAAATTCTCTCTCACGGTAAAAAATTCTCTCACGGTAAAAAATTCTCTCACGGTAAAAAATTCTCACGGTAAAAAATTATCACGGTAAAAAATTCTCACGGTAAAAAATGCTCACAGTAAAACATGCTCACGGTAAAAAATGCTCACGGTAAAAAATTATCACGGTAAAAAAATTCACGGTAAAAAATTCTCACGGTAAAAAATTCTCACGGTAAAAAATTCTCACGGTAAAAAAATTCTCACTGTAAAAAAATTCTCACGGTAAAAAAATTATCACGGTAAAAATATTCTCACGGTAAAAAATTCTCAAGGTAAAAAATTCTCACCGTAAAAAATTCTCACGGTAAAAAATTCTCACGGTAAAAAATTCTCACGGTAAAAAAATTCTCACGGTAAAAAATTCTCACGATAAAAAATTCTCACGGTAAAAAAATTCTCTCACGGTAAAAAATTCTCTCTCACGGTAAAAAAATTCTCTCTCACGGTAAAAAATTCTCTCACGGTAAAAAATTCTCTCTCACAGTAAAAAAATCTCTTACGGTAAAAAATTCTCACGGTAAAAAATTCTCACGGAATAAAAATCTCACGGTAAAAAATTATCACGGTAAAAAAATTCTCTCTCAGTAAAAAATTCTCTCTCACGGTAAAAAATTCTCTCTCACGGTAAAAAATTCTCACGGTAAAAAATGTTCACGGTAAAAAATGCTCACGGTATAAAATTCTCTCTCACGGTAAAAAATTTTCACGGTAAAAAATTCTCTCTCACGGTAAAAAATTCTCTCACGGTAAAAAATTCTCACGGTAAAAAATTATCACGGTAAAAAATTCTCACGGTAAAAAAATTCTCACGGTAAAAAAATTCTCACGGTAAAAAAATTCTCAAGGTAAAAAATTCTCACGGTAAAAAATTATCACGGTAAAAAATTCTCACGGTAAAAAATTCTCACCGTAAAAAATTCTCACGGTAAAAAATTCTCACGGTAAAAAATTCTCACGGAAAAAAATTCTCACGGTAAAAAATTCTCACGGTAAAAAATTCTCACGGTAAAAAATTATCATGGTAAAAAATTATCACGGTAAAAAATTATCACGGTAAAAATTCTCACGGTAAAAAATTCACACGGTAAAAAATTCTCACGGTAAAAAATTTCACGGTAAAAAAATTCTCACGGTAAAAAATTCTCACGGTAAAAAATTCTCACGGTAAAAAATTCTCACGGTAAAAAATTCTCACGGTAAAAAATTCTCACGGTAAAAAATTCTCTCTCACGGTAAAAAATTCTCTCTCACGGTAAAAAATTCTCTCTCACGGTAAAAAATTCTCACGGTAAAAAATTCTCACGGTAAAAAATTCTCACGGTAAAAAATTATCACGGTAAAAAATTCTCACGGTAAAAAATTCTCACGGAAAAAAATTCTCACGGTAAAAAATTCTCACGGTAAAAAATTCTCACGGTAAAAAAATATCACGGTAAAAAATTCACACGGTTAAAAATTCTCACGGTAAAAAATTCTCACGGTAAAAAATTCTCACGGTAAAAAATTCTCACGGTAAAAAATTCTTCCGGTAAAAAATTCTTACGGTAAAAAATTCTCAAGGTAAAAAAATTCTCACGGTAAAAAATTCTCACGGTAAAAAATTCTCTCACGGTAAAAAATTCTCTCTCACAGTAAAAAAATCTCTCTTACGGTAAAAAATTCTCACGGTAAAAAATTCGCACGGTAAAAAATTCTCACGGAATAAAAATCTCACGGTAAAAAATTATCACTGTAAAAAAATTCTCTCTCAGTAAAAAATTCTCTCTCACGGTAAAAAATTCTCTCTCACGGTAAAAAATTCTCACGGTAAAAAATGTTCACGGTAAAAAATGCTCACGGTATAAAATTCTCTCTCACGGTAAAAAATTTTCACGGTAAAAAATTCTCTCTCACGGTAAAAAATTCTCTCACGGTAAAAAATTCTCACGGTAAAAAATTATCACGGTAAAAAATTCTCACGGTAAAAAAATTCTCACGGTAAAAAAATTCTCACGGTAAAAAAATTCTCAAGGTAAAAAATTCTCACGGTAAAAAATTATCACGGTAAAAAATTCTCACGGTAAAAAATTCTCACCGTAAAAAATTCTCACGGTAAAAAATTCTCACGGTAAAAAATTCTCACGGAAAAAAATTCTCACAGTAAAAAATTCTCACGGTAAAAAATTCTCACGGTAAAAAATTATCATGGTAAAAAATTATCACGGTAAAAAATTATCACGGTAAAAATTCTCACGGTAAAAAATTCACACGGTAAAAAATTCTCACGGTAAAAAATTCTCACGGTAAAAAAATTCTCACGGTAAAAAATTCTCACGGTAAAAAATTCTCACGGTAAAAAATTCTCACGGTAAAAAATTCTCACGGTAAAAAATTCTCACGGTAAAAAATTCTCTCTCACGGTAAAAAATTCTCTCACGGTAAAAAATTCTCTCTCACGGTAAAAAATTCTCTCTCACGGTAAAAAATTCTCTCTCACGGTAAAAAATTCTCACGGTAAAAAATTCTCACGGTAAAAAATTCTCACGGTAAAAAATTATCACGGTAAAAAATTCTCACGGTAAAAATTCTCACGGAAAAAAAATCTCACGGTAAAAAATTCTCACGGTAAAAAATTCTCACGGTAAAAATTCGCACGGTAAAAAATTCTCTCTCACGGTAAAAAATTCTCTCACGGTAAAAAATTCTCTCTCACGGTAAAAAATTCTCTCTCACGGTAAAAAATTCTCACGGTAAAAAATTCTCACGGTAAAAAATTCTCACGGTAAAAAATTATCACGGTAAAAAATTCTCACGGTAAAAATTCTCACGGAAAAAAAATCTCACGGTAAAAAATTCTCACGGTAAAAAATTCTCACGGTAAAAATTCTCACGGTAAAAAATTCTCTCTCACGGTAAAAAATTCTCTCACGGTAAAAAATTCTCTCTCACGGTAAAAAATTCTCTCACGGTAAAAAATTCTCTCTCACGGTAAAAAATTCTCACGGTAAAAAATTATCACGGTAAAAAATTCTCACGGTAAAAAATGCTCACAGTAAAACATGCTCACGGTAAAAAATGCTCACGGTAAAAAATTATCACGGTAAAAAAATTCACGGTAAAAAATTCTCACGGTAAAAAATTCTCACGGTAAAAAATTCTCACGGTAAAAAAATTCTCACTGTAAAAAAATTCTCACGGTAAAAAAATTATCACGGTAAAAATATTCTCACGGTAAAAAATTCTCAAGGTAAAAAATTCTCACCGTAAAAAATTCTCACGGTAAAAAATTATCACGGTAAAAAATTCTTCCGGTAAAAAATTCTTACGGTAAAAAATTCTCAAGGTAAAAAAATTCTCACGGTAAAAAATTCTCACGGTAAAAAATTCTCTCACGGTAAAAAATTCTCTCTCACAGTAAAAAAATCTCTCTTACGGTAAAAAATTCTCACGGTAAAAAATTCGCACGGTAAAAAATTCTCACGGAATAAAAATCTCACGGTAAAAAATTATCACTGTAAAAAAATTCTCTCTCAGTAAAAAATTCTCTCTCACGGTAAAAAATTCTCTCTCACGGTAAAAAATTCTCACGGTAAAAAATGTTCACGGTAAAAAATGCTCACGGTATAAAATTCTCTCTCACGGTAAAAAATTTTCACGGTAAAAAATTCTCTCTCACGGTAAAAAATTCTCTCACGGTAAAAAATTCTCACGGTAAAAAATTATCACGGTAAAAAATTCTCACGGTAAAAAAATTCTCACGGTAAAAAAATTCTCACGGTAAAAAAATTCTCAAGGTAAAAAATTCTCACGGTAAAAAATTATCACGGTAAAAAATTCTCACGGTAAACAATTCTCACCGTAAAAAATTCTCACGGTAAAAAATTCTCACGGTAAAAAATTCTCACGGAAAAAAATTCTCACAGTAAAAAATTCTCACGGTAAAAAATTCTCACGGTAAAAAATTATCATGGTAAAAAATTATCACGGTAAAAAATTATCACGGTAAAAATTCTCACGGTAAAAAATTCACACGGTAAAAAATTCTCACAGTAAAAAATTCTCACGGTAAAAAAATTCTCACGGTAAAAAATTCTCACGGTAAAAAATTCTCACGGTAAAAAATTCTCACGGTAAAAAATTCTCACGGTAAAAAATTCTCACGGTAAAAAATTCTCTCTCACGGTAAAAAATTCTCTCACGGTAAAAAATTCTCTCTCACGGTAAAAAATTCTCTCTCACGGTAAAAAATTCTCTCTCACGGTAAAAAATTCTCACGGTAAAAAATTCTCACGGTAAAAAATTCTCACGGTAAAAAATTATCACGGTAAAAAATTCTCACGGTAAAAATTCTCACGGAAAAAAAATCTCACGGTAAAAAATTCTCACGGTAAAAAATTCTCACGGTAAAAATTCTCACGGTAAAAAATTCTCTCTCACGGTAAAAAATTCTCTCACGGTAAAAAATTCTCTCTCACGGTAAAAAATTCTCTCACGGTAAAAAATTCTCTCTCACGGTAAAAAATTCTCACGGTAAAAAATTATCACGGTAAAAAATTCTCACGGTAAAAAATGCTCACAGTAAAACATGCTCACGGTAAAAAATGCTCACGGTAAAAAATTATCACGGTAAAAAAATTCACGGTAAAAAATTCTCACGGTAAAAAATTCTCACGGTAAAAAATTCTCACGGTAAAAAAATTCTCACTGTAAAAAAATTCTCACGGTAAAAAAATTATCACGGTAAAAATATTCTCACGGTAAAAAATTCTCAAGGTAAAAAATTCTCACCGTAAAAAATTCTCACGGTAAAAAATTCTCACGGTAAAAAATTCTCACGGTAAAAAAATTCTCACGGTAAAAAATTCTCACGATAAAAAATTCTCACGGTAAAAAATTCTCTCACGGTAAAAAATTCTCTCTCACGGTAAAAAAATTCTCTCTCACGGTAAAAAATTCTCTCACTGTAAAAAATTCTCTCTCACAGTAAAAAAATCTCTCTTACGGTAAAAAATTCTCACGGTAAAAAATTCGCACGGTAAAAAATTCTCACGGAATAAAAATCTCACGGTAAAAAATTATCACGGTAAAAAAATTCTCTCTCAGTAAAAAATTCTCTCTCACGGTAAAAAATTCTCTCTCACGGTAAAAAATTCTCACGGTAAAAAATGTTCACGGTAAAAAATGCTCACGGTATAAAATTCTCTCTCACGGTAAAAAATTTTCACGGTAAAAAATTCTCTCTCACGGTAAAAAATTCTCTCACGGTATAAAATTCTCTCTCACGGTAAAAAATTCTCTCACGGTAAAAAATTCTCTCTCACGGTAAAAAATTCTCTCTCACGGTAAAAAATTCTCTCTCACGGTAAAAAATTCTCACGGTAAAAAATTCTCACGGTAAAAAATTCTCACGGTAAAAAATTATCACGGTAAAAAATTCTCACGGTAAAAATTCTCACGGAAAAAAATCTCACGGTAAAAAATTCTCACGGTAAAAAATTCTCACGGTAAAAATTCTCACGGTAAAAAATTCTCTCTCACGGTAAAAAATTCTCTCACGGTAAAAAATTCTCTCTCACGGTAAAAAATTCTCTCACGGTAAAAAATTCTCTCTCACGGTAAAAAATTCTCACGGTAAAAAATTATCACGGTAAAAAATTCTCACGGTAAAAAATGCTCACAGTAAAACATGCTCACGGTAAAAAATGCTCACGGTAAAAAATTATCACGGTAAAAAAATTCACGGTAAAAAATTCTCACGGTAAAAAATTCTCACGGTAAAAAATTCTCACGATAAAAAATTCTCACGGTAAAAAATTCTCACGGTAAAAAATTCGCACGGTAAAAAATTCTCACGGAATAAAAATCTCACGGTAAAAAATTATCACGGTAAAAAAATTCTCTCAGTAAAAAATTCTCTCTCACGGTAAAAAATTCTCTCTCACAGTAAAAAATTCTCACGGTAAAAAATGTTCACGGTAAAAAATGCTCACGGTATAAAATTCTCTCTCACGGTAAAAAATTTTCACGGTAAAAAATTCTCTCTCACGGTAAAAAATTCTCTCACGGTAAAAAATTCTCACGGTAAAAAATTATCACGGTAAAAAATTCTCACGGTAAAAAAATTCTCACGGTAAAAAAATTCTCACGGTAAAAAAATTCTCAAGGTAAAAAATTCTCACGGTAAAAAATTATCACGGTAAAAAATTATCACGGTAAAAAATTCTCACCGTAAAAAATTCTCACGGTAAAAAATTCTCACGGTAAAAAATTCTCACGGAAAAAAATTCTCACGGTAAAAAATTCTCACGGTAAAAAATTCTCACGGTAAAAAATTATCATGGTAAAAAAATATCACGGTAAAAAATTATCACGGTAAAAATTCTCACGGTAAAAAATTCACACGGTAAAAAATTCTCACGGTAAAAAATTCTCACGGTAAAAAATTCTCACGGAAAAAAATTCTCACGGTAAAAAATTCTCACGGTAAAAAATTCTCACGGTAAAAAATTATCATGGTAAAAAATTATCACGGTAAAAAATTATCACGGTAAAAATTCTCACGGTAAAAAATTCACACGGTAAAAAATTCTCACGGTAAAAAATTCTCACGGTAAAAAAATTCTCACGGTAAAAAATTCTCACGGTAAAAAATTCTCACGGTAAAAAATTCTCACGGTAAAAAATTCTCACGGTAAAAAATTCTCACGGTAAAAAATTCTCTCTCACGGTAAAAAATTCTCTCACGGTAAAAAATTCTCTCTCACGGTAAAAAATTCTCTCTCACGGTAAAAAATTCTCTCTCACGGTAAAAAATTCTCACGGAAAAAAATTCTCACGGTAAAAAATTCTCACGGTAAAAAATTCTCACGGTAAAAAAATATCACGGTAAAAAATTCACACGGTTAAAAATTCTCACGGTAAAAAATTCTCACGGTAAAAAATTCTCACGGTAAAAAATTCTCACGGTAAAAAATTCTTCCGGTAAAAAATTCTTACGGTAAAAAATTCTCAAGGTAAAAAAATTCTCACGGTAAAAAATTCTCACGGTAAAAAATTCTCACGGTAAAAAATTCTCACGGTAAAAAATTCTCACGGTAAAAAATTATCACGGTAAAAAATTATCACGGTAAAAAATTCTCACGGTAAAACATTCTCACGGTAAAAAATTCTCACGGTAAAAAATTCTCACGGTAAAAAAATTCTCACGGTAAAAAAATTCTCACGGTAAAAAAATTCTCACGGTAAAAAAATTCTCACGGAAAAAAATTCTCACGGTAAAAAATTATCACGGTAAAAAATTCTCACGGTAAAAAATTATCATGGTAAAAAATTATCACGGTAAAAAATTATCACGGTAAAAATTCTCACGGTAAAAAATTCACGCGGTAAAAAATTCTCACGGTAAAAAATTCTCACGGTAAAAAAATTCTCACGGTAAAAAATTCTCACGGTAAAAAATTTTCACGGTAAAAAATTCTCACGGTAAAAAATTCTCACGGTAAAAAATTCTCACGGTAAAAAATTATCACGGTAAAAAATTATCACGGTAAAAAATTCTCACGGTAAAACATTCTCACGGTAAAAAATTCTCACGGTAAAAAATTCTCACGGTAAAAAAATTCTCACGGTAAAAAAATTCTCACGGTAAAAAAATTCTCACGGTAAAAAAATTCTCACGGAAAAAAATTCTCACGGTAAAAAATTCTCACGGTAAAAAATTCTCACGGTAAAAAATTATCATGGTAAAAAATTATCACGGTAAAAAATTATCACGGTAAAAATTCTCACGGTAAAAAATTCACGCGGTAAAAAATTCTCACGGTAAAAAATTCTCACGGTAAAAAAATTCTCACGGTAAAAAATTCTCTCACGGTAAAAAATTTTCTCTCACGGTAAAAAATTCTCTCTCACGGTAAAAAATTCTCACGGTAAAAAATTCTCACGGTAAAAAATTCTCACGGTAAAAAATTCTCACGGTAAAAAATTATCACGGTAAAAAATTCTCACGGTAAAAAATTCTCACGGAAAAAAATTCTCACGGTAAAAAATTCTCACGTTAAAAAATTCTCACGGTAAAAAAATATCACGGTAAAAAATTCACACGGTTAAAAATTCTCACGGTAAAAAATTCTCACGGTAAAAAATTCTCACGGTAAAAAATTGTCACGGTAAAAAATTCTCACGGTAAAAAATTATCACCGTAAAAAATTCTCACGGTAAAAAATTCTCACGGTAAAACATTCTCACGGTAAAAAATTCTCACGGTAAAAAATTCTCACGGTAAAAAAATTCTCACGGTAAAAAAATTCTCACGGTAAAAAAATTCTCACGGTAAAAAAATTCTCACGGTAAAAAAATTCTCAAGGTAAAAAATTCTCACGGTAAAAAATTATCACGGTAAAAAATTATCACGGTAAAAAATTCTCACGGTAAAAAAATTCTCACGGTAAAAAAATTCTCACGGTAAAAAAATTCTCACGGTAAAAAAATTCTCACGGTAAAAAAATTCTCACGGTAAAAAAATTCTCAAGGTAAAAAATTATCACGGTAAAAAATTATCACGGTAAAAAATTCTCACGGTAAAAAATTCTCACGGTAAAACATTCTCACGGTAAAAAATTCTCACGGTAAAAAATTCTCACGGTAAAAAAATTCTCACGGTAAAAAAATTCTCACGGTAAAAAAATTCTCACGGTAAAAAAATTCTCACGGTAAAAAAATTCTCAAGGTAAAAAATTCTCACGGTAAAAAATTATCACGGTAAAAAATTATCACGGTAAAAAATTCTCACGGTAAAAAAATTCTCACGGTAAAAAAATTCTCACGGTAAAAAATTCTCACGGTAAAAAATTCTCACGGTAAAAAATTCTCTCTCACGGTAAAAAATTCTCTCACGGTAAAAAATTCTCTCTCACGGTAAAAAATTCTCTCTCACGGTAAAAAATTCTCTCTCACGGTAAAAAATTCTCTCTCACGGTAAAAAATTCTCACGGTAAAAAATTCTCACGGTAAAAAATTATCACGGTAAAAAATTCTCACGATAAAAAATTCTCACGGAAAAAAATTCTCACGGTAAAAAATTCTCACGGTAAAAAATTCTCACGGTAAAAAAATATCACGGTAAAAAATTCACACGGTTAAAAATTCTCACGGTAAAAAATTCTCACGGTAAAAAATTCTCACGGTAAAAAATTCTCACGGTAAAAAATTCTTCCGGTAAAAAATTCTTACGGTAAAAAATTCTCAAGGTAAAAAAATTCTCACGGTAAAAAATTCTCACGGTAAAAAATTCTCACGGTAAAAAAATTCTCATGGTAAAAAATTCTCACGATAAAAAATTCTCACGGTAAAAAATTCTCTCACGGTAAAAAATTCTCTCTCACGGTAAAAAAATTCTCTCTCACGGTAAAAAATTCTCTCACGGTAAAAAATTCTCTCTCACAGTAAAAAAATCTCTCTTACGGTAAAAAATTCTCACGGTAAAAAATTCGCACGGTAAAAAATTCTCACGGAATAAAAATCTCACGGTAAAAAATTATCACGGTAAAAAAATTCTCTCTCAGTAAAAAATTCTCTCTCACGGTAAAAAATTCTCTCTCACGGTAAAAAATTCTCACGGTAAAAAATGTTCACGGTAAAAAATGCTCACGGTATAAAATTCTCTCTCACGGTAAAAAATTATCACGGTAAAAAATTCTCACGGTAAAAAATTCTCACGGAAAAAAATTCTCACGGTAAAAAATTCTCACGTTAAAAAATTCTCACGGTAAAAAAATATCACGGTAAAAAATTCACACGGTTAAAAATTCTCACGGTAAAAAATTCTCACGGTAAAAAATTCTCACGGTAAAAAATTGTCACGGTAAAAAATTCTCACGGTAAAAAATTATCACCGTAAAAAATTCTCACGGTAAAAAATTCTCACGGTAAAACATTCTCACGGTAAAAAATTCTCACGGTAAAAAATTCTCACGGTAAAAAAATTCTCACGGTAAAAAAATTCTCACGGTAAAAAAATTCTCACGGTAAAAAAATTCTCACGGTAAAAAAATTCTCAAGGTAAAAAATTCTCACGGTAAAAAATTATCACGGTAAAAAATTATCACGGTAAAAAATTCTCACGGTAAAAAAATTCTCACGGTAAAAAAATTCTCACGGTAAAAAAATTCTCACGGTAAAAAAATTCTCACGGTAAAAAAATTCTCACGGTAAAAAAATTCTCACGGTAAAAAAATTCTCAAGGTAAAAAATTATCACGGTAAAAAATTATCACGGTAAAAAATTCTCACGGTAAAAAATTCTCACGGTAAAACATTCTCACGGTAAAAAATTCTCACGGTAAAAAATTCTCACGGTAAAAAAATTCTCACGGTAAAAAAATTCTCACGGTAAAAAAATTCTCACGGTAAAAAAATTCTCACGGTAAAAAAATTCTCAAGGTAAAAAATTCTCACGGTAAAAAATTATCACGGTAAAAAATTATCACGGTAAAAAATTCTCACGGTAAAAAAATTCTCACGGTAAAAAAATTCTCACGGTAAAAAATTCTCACGGTAAAAAATTCTCACGGTAAAAAATTCTCTCTCACGGTAAAAAATTCTCTCACGGTAAAAAATTCTCTCTCACGGTAAAAAATTCTCTCTCACGGTAAAAAATTCTCTCTCACGGTAAAAAATTCTCACGGTAAAAAATTCTCACGGTAAAAAATTCTCACGGTAAAAAATTATCACGGTAAAAAATTCTCACGGTAAAAAATTCTCACGGAAAAAAATTCTCACGGTAAAAAATTCTCACGGTAAAAAATTCTCACGGTAAAAAAATATCACGGTAAAAAATTCACACGGTTAAAAATTCTCACGGTAAAAAATTCTCACGGTAAAAAATTCTCACGGTAAAAAATTCTCACGGTAAAAAATTCTTCCGGTAAAAAATTCTTACGGTAAAAAATTCTCAAGGTAAAAAAATTCTCACGGTAAAAAATTCTCACGGTAAAAAATTCTCACGGTAAAAAAATTCTCATGGTAAAAAATTCTCACGATAAAAAATTCTCACGGTAAAAAATTCTCTCACGGTAAAAAATTCTCTCTCACGGTAAAAAAATTCTCTCTCACGGTAAAAAATTCTCTCACGGTAAAAAATTCTCTCTCACAGTAAAAAAATCTCTCTTACGGTAAAAAATTCTCACGGTAAAAAATTCGCACGGTAAAAAATTCTCACGGAATAAAAATCTCACGGTAAAAAATTATCACGGTAAAAAAATTCTCACGGTAAAAAAATTCTCACGGTAAAAAAATTCTCAAGGTAAAAAATTATCACGGTAAAAAATTATCACGGTAAAAAATTCTCACGGTAAAAAATTCTCACGGTAAAACATTCTCACGGTAAAAAATTCTCACGGTAAAAAATTCTCACGGTAAAAAAATTCTCACGGTAAAAAAATTCTCACGGTAAAAAAATTCTCACGGTAAAAAAATTCTCACGGTAAAAAAATTCTCAAGGTAAAAAATTCTCACGGTAAAAAATTATCACGGTAAAAAATTATCACGGTAAAAAATTCTCACGGTAAAAAAATTCTCACGGTAAAAAAATTCTCACGGTAAAAAATTCTCACGGTAAAAAATTCTCACGGTAAAAAATTCTCTCTCACGGTAAAACATTCTCTCACGGTAAAAAATTCTCTCTCACGGTAAAAAATTCTCTCTCACGGTAAAAAATTCTCTCTCACGGTAAAAAATTCTCACGGTAAAAAATTCTCACGGTAAAAAATTCTCACGGTAAAAAATTATCACGGTAAAAAATTCTCACGGTAAAAAATTCTCACGGAAAAAAATTCTCACGGTAAAAAATTCTCACGGTAAAAAATTCTCACGGTAAAAAAATATCACGGTAAAAAATTCACACGGTTAAAAATTCTCACGGTAAAAAATTCTCACGGTAAAAAATTCTCACGGTAAAAAATTCTCACGGTAAAAAATTCTTCCGGTAAAAAATTCTTACGGTAAAAAATTCTCAAGGTAAAAAAATTCTCACGGTAAAAAATTCTCACGGTAAAAAATTCTCACGGTAAAAAAATTCTCATGGTAAAAAATTCTCACGATAAAAAATTCTCACGGTAAAAAATTCTCTCACGGTAAAAAATTCTCTCTCACGGTAAAAAAATTCTCTCTCACGGTAAAAAATTCTCTCACGGTAAAAAATTCTCTCTCACAGTAAAAAAATCTCTCTTACGGTAAAAAATTCTCACGGTAAAAAATTCGCACGGTAAAAAATTCTCACGGAATAAAAATCTCACGGTAAAAAATTATCACGGTAAAAAAATTCTCTCTCAGTAAAAAATTCTCTCTCACGGTAAAAAATTCTCTCTCACGGTAAAAAATTCTCACGGTAAAAAATGTTCACGGTAAAAAATGCTCACGGTATAAAATTCTCTCTCACGGTAAAAAATTTTCACGGTAAAAAATTCTCTCTCACGGTAAAAAATTCTCACGGTAAAAAATGTTCACGGTAAAAAATGCTCACGGTATAAAATTCTCTCTCACGGTAAAAAATTTTCACGGTAAAAAATTCTCTCTCACGGTAAAAAATTCTCTCACGGTAAAAAATTCTCACGGTAAAAAATCATCACGGTAAAAAATTCTCACGGTAAAAAAATTCTCACGGTCAAAAATTCTCACGGTAAAAAATTCTCACGGTAAAAAATTCTCACGGTAAAAAAATTCTCACGGTAAAAAATTCTCACGATAAAAAATTCTCACGGTAAAAAATTCTCTCACGGTAAAAAATTCTCTCTCACGGTAAAAAAATTCTCTCTCACGGTAAAAAATTCTCTCACGGTAAAAAATTCTCTCTCACAGTAAAAAAATCTCTCTTACGGTAAAAAATTCTCACGGTAAAAAATTCGCACGGTAAAAAATTCTCACGGAATAAAAATCTCACGGTAAAAAATTATCACGGTAAAAAAATTCTCTCTCAGTAAAAAATTCTCTCTCACGGTAAAAAATTCTCTCTCACGGTAAAAAATTCTCACGGTAAAAAATGTTCATGGTAAAAAATGCTCACGGTATAAAATTCTCTCTCACGGTAAAAAATTTTCACGGTAAAAAATTCTCTCTCACGGTAAAAAATTCTCTCACGGTAAAAAATTCTCTCTCACAGTAAAAAATTCTATCTCACAGTAAAAAATTCTCACGGTAAAAAATTCTCACGGTTAAAAATTCTCACGGAAAAAAAATCTCACGGTAAAAAATTCTCACGGTAAAAAATTCTCACGGTAAAAAATTCTCTCTCACGGTAAAAAATTCTCTCACGGTAAAAAATTCTCTCTCACGGTAAAAAATTCTCTCTCACGGTAAAAAATTCTCTCTCACGGTAAAAAATTCTCACGGTAAAAAATTATCACGGTAAAAAATTCTCACGGCAAAAAATTCTCACAGTAAAACATGCTCACGGTAAAAAATGCTCACAGTAAAACATGCTCACGGTAAAAAATGCTCACAGTAAAAAATTATCACGGTAAAAAAATTCACGGTAAAAAATTCTCACGGTAAAAAATTCTCACGGTAAAAAATTCTCACGGTAAAAAATTCTCACGGTAAAAAAATTCTCACTGTAAAAAAATTCTCACGGTAAAAAAATTATCACGGTAAAAATATTCTCACGGTAAAAAATTCTCACGGTAAAAAATTCTCACCGTAAAAAATTCTCACGGTAAAAAATTCTCACGGTAAAAAATTCTCACGGTAAAAAAATTCTCACGGTAAAAAATTCTCACGATAAAAAATTCTCACGGTAAAAAATTCTCTCTCACGGTAAAAAATTCTCTCTCACGGTAAAAAAATTCTCTCTCACGGTAAAAAATTCTCTCACGGTAAAAAATTCTCTCTCACAGTAAAAAAATCTCTCTTACGGTAAAAAATTCTCACGGTAAAAAATTCTCACGGTAAAAAATTCTCACGGAATAAAAATCTCACGGTAAAAAATTATCACGGTAAAAAAATTCTCTCAGTAAAAAATTCTCTCTCACGGTAAAAAATTCTCTCTCACGGTAAAAAAATTCTCTCTCACAGTAAAAAAATCTCTTACGGTAAAAAATTCTCAGGGTAAAAAATTCTCACGGTAAAAAATTCTCACGGAATAAAATCTCACGGTAAAAAATTATCACGGTAAAAAAATTCTCTCTCAGTAAAAAATTCTCTCTCACGGTAAAAAATTCTCTCTCACGGTAAAAAAATTCTCTCTCACGGTAAAAAATTTTCTCACGGTAAAAAATTCTCTCTCACAGTAAAAAAATCTCTCTTCCGGTAAAAAATTCTCACGGTAAAAAATTCTCACGGTAAAAAATTCTCACGGAATAAAAATCTCACGGTAAAAAATTATGACGGTAAAAAAATTCTCTCTCACGGTAAAAAATTCTCACGGTAAACAATTCTCACGGTAAAAAATTCTTACGGTAAAAAATTCTCACGGTAAAAAATTCTCACTGAAAAAAATTCTCACGATAAAAAATTCTCACGGTAAAAAATTCTCACGGTAAAAAATCTCACGGAAAAAAATTCTTCTGGTAAAAAAATTTACGGTAAAAAATTCTCACGGTAAAAAATTCTCATGGTAAAAAATTCTCACGGTAAAAAATTCTCACGGTAAAAAATGTTCACGGTAAAAAATGCTCACGGTATAAAATTATTCTCACGGTAAAAAATTCTCTCACGGTAAAAAATTCTCTCTCACGGTAAAAAATTCTCTCTCATGGTAAAAAATTCTCTCTCACGGTAAAAAATTCTCTCTCACGGTAAAAAATTCTCTCACGGTAAAAAATTCTCACGGTAAAAAATTATCACGGTAAAAAATTCTCACGGCAAAAAATTCTCACAGTAAAACATGCTCACGGTAAAAAATGCTCACAGTAAAACATGCTCACGGTAAAAAATGCTCACAGTAAAAAATTATCACGGTAAAAAAATTCACGGTAAAAAATTCTCACGGTAAAAAATTCTCACGGTAAAAAATTCTCACGGTAAAAAATTCTCACGGTAAAAAAATTCTCACTGTAAAAAAATTCTCACGGTAAAAAAATTATCACGGTAAAAATATTCTCACGGTAAAAAATTCTCACGGTAAAAAATTCTCACCGTAAAAAATTCTCACGGTAAAAAATTCTCACGGTAAAAAATTCTCACGGTAAAAAAATTCTCACGGTAAAAAATTCTCACGATAAAAAATTCTCACGGTAAAAAATTCTCTCTCACGGTAAAAAATTCTCTCTCACGGTAAAAAAATTCTCTCTCACGGTAAAAAATTCTCTCACGGTAAAAAATTCTCTCTCACAGTAAAAAAATCTCTCTTACGGTAAAAAATTCTCACGGTAAAAAATTCTCACGGTAAAAAATTCTCACGGAATAAAAATCTCACGGTAAAAAATTATCACGGTAAAAAAATTCTCTCAGTAAAAAATTCTCTCTCACGGTAAAAAATTCTCTCTCACGGTAAAAAAATTCTCTCTCACAGTAAAAAAATCTCTTACGGTAAAAAATTCTCAGGGTAAAAAATTCTCACGGTAAAAAATTCTCACGGAATAAAATCTCACGGTAAAAAATTATCACGGTAAAAAAATTCTCTCTCAGTAAAAAATTCTCTCTCACGGTAAAAAATTCTCTCTCACGGTAAAAAAATTCTCTCTCACGGTAAAAAATTTTCTCACGGTAAAAAATTCTCTCTCACAGTAAAAAAATCTCTCTTCCGGTAAAAAATTCTCACGGTAAAAAATTCTCACGGTAAAAAATTCTCACGGAATAAAAATCTCACGGTAAAAAATTATGACGGTAAAAAAATTCTCTCTCACGGTAAAAAATTCTCACGGTAAACAATTCTCACGGTAAAAAATTCTTACGGTAAAAAATTCTCACGGTAAAAAATTCTCACTGAAAAAAATTCTCACGATAAAAAATTCTCACGGTAAAAAATTCTCACGGTAAAAAATCTCACGGAAAAAAATTCTTCTGGTAAAAAAATTTACGGTAAAAAATTCTCACGGTAAAAAATTCTCATGGTAAAAAATTCTCACGGTAAAAAATTCTCACGGTAAAAAATGTTCACGGTAAAAAATGCTCACGGTATAAAATTATTCTCACGGTAAAAAATTCTCTCACGGTAAAAAATTCTCTCTCACGGTAAAAAATTCTCTCTCATGGTAAAAAATTCTCTCTCACGGTAAAAAATTCTCTCTCACGGTAAAAAATTCTCTCACGGTAAAAAATTCTCACGGTAAAAAATTCTCTCTCACGGTAAAAAATTCTCTCTCACGGTAAAAAATTCTCTCTCACGGTAAAAAATTCTGTCTCATGGTAAAAAATTCTCTCTCACAGTAAAAAATTCTCACGGTAAAAAATTCTCACGGTAAAAAATTCTTACGGTAAAAAATTCTCACGGTAAAAAATTGTCAATGAAAAAAATTCTCACGGTAAAAAATTCTCACGGTAAAACATTCTTACGGTAAAAAATTCTCACGGTAAAAAATTCTCATGGAAAAAAATTCTCACGGTAAAAAATTCTCAAGGTAAAAAATTCTCACGGTAAAAAATTCTCACGGTAAAAAATTCTCACGGTTAAAAATTCTCACGGAAAAAAATTCTCACGGTAAAAAATTCTCACGGTAAAAAATTCTCTCTCACGGTAAAAAATTCTCTCTCACGGTAAAAAAATTCTCTCACGGTAAAAAATTCTCTCTCACAGTAAAAAAATATCTCTTACGGTAAAAAATTCTCACGGTAAAAAATTCTCACGGTAAAAAATTCTCACGGAATAAAAATCTCACGGTAAAAAATTATCACGGTAAAAAAATTCTCTCTCAGTAAAAAATTCTCTCTCACGGTAAAAAATTCTCTCTCACGGTAAAAAAATTCTCTCTCACGGTAAAAAATTTTCTCACGGTAAAAAATTCTCTCTCACAGTAAAAAAATCTCTCTTCCGGTAAAAAATTCTCACGGTAAAAAATTCTCACGGTAAAAAATTCTCACGGAATAAAAATCTCACGGTAAAAAATTATGACGGTAAAAAAATTCTCTCTCACGGTAAAAAATTCTCACGGTAAACAATTCTCACGGTAAAAAATTCTTACGGTAAAAAATTCTCACGGTAAAAAATTCTCACTGAAAAAAATTCTCACGATAAAAAATTCTCACGGTAAAAAATTCTCACGGTAAAAAATTCTCACGGTTAAAAATTCTCACGGTAAAAAATTCTCACGGTAAAAAATTCTCACGGTAAAAAAATCTCACGGTAAAAAATTTTTCTGGTAAAAAAATTTACGGTAAAAAATTCTCACGGTAAAAAATTCTCATGGTAAAAAATTCTCACGGTAAAAAATTCTCACGGTAAAAAATGTTCACGGTAAAAAATGCTCACGGTATAAAATTCTCTCTCACGGTAAAAAATTCTCTCACGGTAAAAAATTCTCTCTCACGGTAAAAAATTCTCTCTCATGGTAAAAAATTCTCTCTCACGGTAAAAAATTCTCTCTCACGGTAAAAAATTCTCTCTCACAGTAAAAAAATCTCTCTTCCGGTAAAAAATTCTCACGGTAAAAAATTCTCACGGTAAAAAATTCTCACGGAATAAAAATCTCACGGTAAAAAATTATGACGGTAAAAAAATTCTCTCTCACGGTAAAAAATTCTCACGGTAAACAATTCTCACGGTAAAAAATTCTTACGGTAAAAAATTCTCACGGTAAAAAATTCTCACTGAAAAAAATTCTCACGATAAAAAATTCTCACGGTAAAAAATTCTCACGGTAAAAAAATCTCACGGTAAAAAATTCTTCTGGTAAAAAAATTTACGGTAAAAAATTCTCACGGTAAAAAATTCTCATGGTAAAAAATTCTCACGGTAAAAAATTCTCACGGTAAAAAATGTTCACGGTAAAAAATGCTCACGGTATAAAATTCTCTCACGGTAAAAAATTCTCTCACGGTAAAAAATTCTCTCTCACGGTAAAAAATTCTCTCTCATGGTAAAAAATTCTCTCTCACGGTAAAAAATTCTCTCTCACGGTAAAAAATTCTCACGGTAAAAAATTCTCTCTCACGGTAAAAAATTCTCTCTCACGGTAAAAAATTCTCTCTCACGGTAAAAAATTCTGTCTCATGGTAAAAAATTCTCTCACAGTAAAAAATTCTCACGGTAAAAAATTCTAACGGTAAAAAATTCTTACGGTAAAAAATTCTCACGGTAAAAAATTGTCAATGAAAAAAATTCTCACGGTAAAAAATTCTCACGGTAAAACATTCTTACGGTAAAAAATTCTCACGGTAAAAAATTCTCATGGAAAAAAATTCTCACGGTAAAAAATTCTCAAGGTAAAAAATTCTCACGGTAAAAAATTCTCACGGTAAAAAATTCTCACGGTTAAAAATTCTCACGGAAAAAAATTCTCACGGTAAAAAAATTCTCACGGTAAAAAATTCTCTCTCACGGTAAAAAATTCTCTCTCACGGTAAAAAAATTCTCTCACGGTAAAAAATTCTCTCTCACAGTAAAAAAATCTCTCTTACGGTAAAAAATTCTCACGGTAAAAAATTCTCACGGTAAAAAATTCTCACGGTAAAAAAATTATCACGGTAAAAATATTCTCACGGTAAAAAATTCTCACGGTAAAAAATTCTCACCGTAAAAAATTCTCACGGTAAAAAATTCTCACGGTAAAAAATTCTCACGGTAAAAAAATTCTCACGGTAAAAAATTCTCACGATAAAAAATTCTCACGGTAAAAAATTCTCTCTCACGGTAAAAAATTCTCTCTCACGGTAAAAAAATTCTCTCTCACGGTAAAAAATTCTCTCACGGTAAAAAATTCTCTCTCACAGTAAAAAAATCTCTCTTACGGTAAAAAATTCTCACGGTAAAAAATTCTCACGGTAAAAAATTCTCACGGAATAAAAATCTCACGGTAAAAAATTATCACGGTAAAAAAATTCTCTCAGTAAAAAATTCTCTCTCACGGTAAAAAATTCTCTCTCACGGTAAAAAAATTCTCTCTCACAGTAAAAAAATCTCTTACGGTAAAAAATTCTCAGGGTAAAAAATTCTCACGGTAAAAAATTCTCACGGAATAAAATCTCACGGTAAAAAATTATCACGGTAAAAAAATTCTCTCTCAGTAAAAAATTCTCTCTCACGGTAAAAAATTCTCTCTCACGGTAAAAAAATTCTCTCTCACGGTAAAAAATTTTCTCACGGTAAAAAATTCTCTCTCACAGTAAAAAAATCTCTCTTCCGGTAAAAAATTCTCACGGTAAAAAATTCTCACGGTAAAAAATTCTCACGGAATAAAAATCTCACGGTAAAAAATTATGACGGTAAAAAAATTCTCTCTCACGGTAAAAAATTCTCACGGTAAACAATTCTCACGGTAAAAAATTCTTACGGTAAAAAATTCTCACGGTAAAAAATTCTCACTGAAAAAAATTCTCACGATAAAAAATTCTCACGGTAAAAAATTCTCACGGTAAAAAATCTCACGGAAAAAAATTCTTCTGGTAAAAAAATTTACGGTAAAAAATTCTCACGGTAAAAAATTCTCATGGTAAAAAATTCTCACGGTAAAAAATTCTCACGGTAAAAAATGTTCACGGTAAAAAATGCTCACGGTATAAAATTATTCTCACGGTAAAAAATTCTCTCACGGTAAAAAATTCTCTCTCACGGTAAAAAATTCTCTCTCATGGTAAAAAATTCTCTCTCACGGTAAAAAATTCTCTCTCACGGTAAAAAATTCTCTCACGGTAAAAAATTCTCACGGTAAAAAATTCTCTCTCACGGTAAAAAATTCTCTCTCACGGTAAAAAATTCTCTCTCACGGTAAAAAATTCTGTCTCATGGTAAAAAATTCTCTCTCACAGTAAAAAATTCTCACGGTAAAAAATTCTCACGGTAAAAAATTCTTACGGTAAAAAATTCTCACGGTAAAAAATTGTCAATGAAAAAAATTCTCACGGTAAAAAATTCTCACGGTAAAACATTCTTACGGTAAAAAATTCTCACGGTAAAAAATTCTCATGGAAAAAAATTCTCACGGTAAAAAATTCTCAAGGTAAAAAATTCTCACGGTAAAAAATTCTCACGGTAAAAAATTCTCACGGTTAAAAATTCTCACGGAAAAAAATTCTCACGGTAAAAAATTCTCACGGTAAAAAATTCTCTCTCACGGTAAAAAATTCTCTCTCACGGTAAAAAAATTCTCTCACGGTAAAAAATTCTCTCTCACAGTAAAAAAATCTCTCTTACGGTAAAAAATTCTCACGGTAAAAAATTCTCACGGTAAAAAATTCTCACGGAATAAAAATCTCACGGTAAAAAATTATCACGGTAAAAAAATTCTCTCTCAGTAAAAAATTCTCTCTCACGGTAAAAAATTCTCTCTCACGGTAAAAAAATTCTCTCTCACGGTAAAAAATTTTCTCACGGTAAAAAATTCTCTCTCACAGTAAAAAAATCTCTCTTCCGGTAAAAAATTCTCACGGTAAAAAATTCTCACGGTAAAAAATTCTCACGGAATAAAAATCTCACGGTAAAAAATTATGACGGTAAAAAAATTCTCTCTCACGGTAAAAAATTCTCACGGTAAACAATTCTCACGGTAAAAAATTCTTACGGTAAAAAATTCTCACGGTAAAAAATTCTCACTGAAAAAAATTCTCACGATAAAAAATTCTCACGGTAAAAAATTCTCACGGTAAAAAATTCTCACGGTTAAAAATTCTCACGGTAAAAAATTCTCACGGTAAAAAATTCTCACGGTAAAAAAATCTCACGGTAAAAAATTTTTCTGGTAAAAAAATTTACGGTAAAAAATTCTCACGGTAAAAAATTCTCATGGTAAAAAATTCTCACGGTAAAAAATTCTCACGGTAAAAAATGTTCACGGTAAAAAATGCTCACGGTATAAAATTCTCTCTCACGGTAAAAAATTCTCTCACGGTAAAAAATTCTCTCTCACGGTAAAAAATTCTCTCTCATGGTAAAAAATTCTCTCTCACGGTAAAAAATTCTCTCTCACGGTAAAAAATTCTCTCTCACAGTAAAAAAATCTCTCTTCCGGTAAAAAATTCTCACGGTAAAAAATTCTCACGGTAAAAAATTCTCACGGAATAAAAATCTCACGGTAAAAAATTATGACGGTAAAAAAATTCTCTCTCACGGTAAAAAATTCTCACGGTAAACAATTCTCACGGTAAAAAATTCTTACGGTAAAAAATTCTCACGGTAAAAAATTCTCACTGAAAAAAATTCTCACGATAAAAAATTCTCACGGTAAAAAATTCTCACGGTAAAAAAATCTCACGGTAAAAAATTCTTCTGGTAAAAAACATTTACGGTAAAAAATTCTCACGGTAAAAAATTCTCATGGTAAAAAATTCTCACGGTAAAAAATTCTCACGGTAAAAAATGTTCACGGTAAAAAATGCTCACGGTATAAAATTCTCTCACGGTAAAAAATTCTCTCACGGTAAAAAATTCTCTCTCACGGTAAAAAATTCTCTCTCATGGTAAAAAATTCTCTCTCACGGTAAAAAATTCTCTCTCACGGTAAAAAATTCTCTCTCACGGTAAAAAATTCTCACGGTAAAAAATTCTCTCTCACGGTAAAAAATTCTCTCTCACGGTAAAAAATTCTCTCTCACGGTAAAAAATTCTGTCTCATGGTAAAAAATTCTCTCTCACAGTAAAAAATTCTCACGGTAAAAAATTCTAACGGTAAAAAATTCTTACGGTAAAAAATTCTCACGGTAAAAAATTGTCAATGAAAAAAATTCTCACGGTAAAAAATTCTCACGGTAAAACATTCTTACGGTAAAAAATTCTCACGGTAAAAAATTCTCATGGAAAAAAATTCTCACGGTAAAAAATTCTCAAGGTAAAAAATTCTCACGGTAAAAAATTCTCACGGTAAAAAATTCTCACGGTTAAAAATTCTCACGGAAAAAAATTCTCACGGTGAAAAATTCTCACGGTAAAAAATTCTCTCTCACGGTAAAAAATTCTCTCTCACGGTAAAAAAATTCTCTCACGGTAAAAAATTCTCTCTCACAGTAAAAAAATCTCTCTTACGGTAAAAAATTCTCACGGTAAAAAATTCTCACGGTAAAAAATTCTCACGGAATAAAAATCTCACGGTAAAAAATTATCACGGTAAAAAAATTCTCTCTCAGTAAAAAATTCTCTCTCACGGTAAAAAATTCTCTCTCACGGTAAAAAAATTCTCTCTCACGGTAAAAAATTTTCTCACGGTAAAAAATTCTCTCTCACAGTAAAAAAATCTCTCTTCCGGTAAAAAATTCTCACGGTAAAAAATTCTCACGGTAAAAAATTCTCACGGAATAAAAATCTCACGGTAAAAAATTATGACGGTAAAAAAATTCTCTCTCACGGTAAAAAATTCTCACGGTAAACAATTCTCACGGTAAAAAATTCTTACGGTAAAAAATTCTCACGGTAAAAAATTCTCACTGAAAAAAATTCTCACGATAAAAAATTCTCACGGTAAAAAATTCTCACGGTAAAAAATTCTCACGGTTAAAAATTCTCACGGTAAAAAAATTCTCACGGTAAAAAATTCTCACGGTAAAAAAATCTCACGGTAAAAAATTCTTCTGGTAAAAAAATTTACGGTAAAAAATTCTCACGGTAAAAAATTCTCATGGTAAAAAATTCTCACGGTAAAAAATTCTCACGGTAAAAAATGTTCACGGTAAAAAATGCTCACGGTATAAAATTCTCTCTCACGGTAAAAAATTCTCTCACGGTAAAAAATTCTCTCTCACGGTAAAAAATTCTCTCTCATGGTAAAAAATTCTCTCTCACGGTAAAAAATTCTCTCACGGTAAAAAATTCTCTCTCACGGTAAAAAATTCTCACGGTAAAAAATTCTCTCTCACGGTAAAAAATTCTCTCTTCCGGTAAAAAATTCTCACGGTAAAAAATTCTCACGGTAAAAAATTCTCACGGAATAAAAATCTCACGGTAAAAAATTATGACGGTAAAAAAATTCTCTCTCACGGTAAAAAATTCTCACGGTAAACAATTCTCACGGTAAAAAATTTCTTACGGTAAAAAATTCTCACGGTAAAAAATTCTCACTGAAAAAAATTCTCACGATAAAAAATTCTCACGGTAAAAAATTCTCACGGTAAAAAATTCTCACGGTTAAAAATTCTCACGGTAAAAAATTCTCACGGTAAAAAATTCTCACGGTAAAAAAATCTCACGGTAAAAAATTCTTCTGGTAAAAAAATTTACGGTAAAAAATTCTCACGGTAAAAAATTCTCATGGTAAAAAATTCTCACGGTAAAAAAATTCTCACGGTAAAAAATGTTCACGGTAAAAAATGCTCACGGTATAAAATTCTCTCTCACGGTAAAAAATTCTCTCACGGTAAAAAATTCTCTCTCACGGTAAAAAAATTCTCTCTCATGGTAAAAAATTCTCTCTCACGGTAAAAAATTCTCTCTCACGGTAAAAAATTCTCTCTCACGGTAAAAAATTCTCTCTCACGGTAAAAAATTCTCTCTCACGGTAAAAAATTCTCTCTTCCGGTAAAAAATTCTCACGGTAAAAAAATTCTCACGGTAAAAAATTCTCACGGAATAAAAATCTCACGGTAAAAAATTATGACGGTAAAAAAATTCTCTCTCACGGTAAAAAATTCTCACGGTAAACAATTCTCACGGTAAAAAAATTCTTACGGTAAAAAATTCTCACGGTAAAAAATTCTCACTGAAAAAAATTCTCACGATAAAAAATTCTCACGGTAAAAAATTCTCACGGTAAAAAATTCTCACGGTTAAAAATTCTCACGGTAAAAAATTCTCACGGTAAAAAATTCTCACGGTAAAAAAAATCTCACGGTAAAAAATTCTTCTGGTAAAAAAATTTACGGTAAAAAATTCTCACGGTAAAAAATTCTCATGGTAAAAAATTCTCACGGTAAAAAATTCTCACGGTAAAAAATGTTCACGGTTAAAAAATGCTCACGGTATAAAATTCTCTCTCACGGTAAAAAATTCTCTCACGGTAAAAAATTCTCTCTCACGGTAAAAAATTCTCTCTCATGGTAAAAAATTCTCTCTCACGGTAAAAAATTCTCTCTCACGGTAAAAAATTCTCTCTCACGGTAAAAAATTCTCACGGTAAAAAATTCTCTCTCACGGTAAAAAATTCTCTCTCACGGTAAAAAATTCTCTCTCACGGTAAAAAATTCTGTCTCATGGTAAAAAATTCTCTCTCAGTAAAAAATTCTCACGGTAAAAAAATTCTCACGGTAAAAAATTCTTACGGTAAAAAATTCTCACGGTAAAAAATTGTCAATGAAAAAAATTCTCACGGTAAAAAATTCTCACGGTAAAACATTCTTACGGTAAAAACTTCTCACGGTAAAAAATTCTCATGGAAAAAAAATTCTCACGGTAAAAAATTCTCAAGGTAAAAAATTCTCACGGTAAAAAATTCTCACGGTAAAAAATTCTCACGGTTAAAAATTCTCACGGAAAAAAAATTCTCACGGTAAAAAATTCTCTCTCACGGTAAAAAATTCTCTCTCACGGTAAAAAAATTCTCTCACGGTAAAAAATTCTCTCACGGTAAAAAATTCTCTCTCACAGTAAAAAAATCTCTCTTACGGTAAAAAAATTCTCACGGTAAAAATTCTCACGGGAAAAAAATTCTCACGGAATAAAAATCTCACGGTAAAAAATTATCACGGTAAAAAAATTCTCTCTCAGTAAAAAATTCTCTCTCACGGTAAAAAATTCTCTCACGGTAAAAAATTCTCACGGTAAAAAATGTTCACGGTAAAAAATGCTCACGGTATAAAATTCTCTCACGGTAAAAAATTTTCACGGTAAAAAAATTCTCTCACGGTAAAAAATTCTCTCACGGTAAAAAATTCTCTCTCACAGTAAAAAAATTCTATCTCACAGTAAAAAAATTCTCACGGTAAAAAAATTATCACGGTTAAAAATTCTCACGGAAAAAAAAATCTCACGGTAAAAAATTCTCACGGTAAAAAATTCTCACGGTAAAAAATTCTCACGGTAAAAAATTCTCTCTCACGGTAAAAAAATTCTCTCACGGTAAAAAATTCTCTCTCACGGTAAAAAATTCTCTCACGGTAAAAAAATTCTCTCTCACGGTAAAAAATTCTCACGGTAAAAAATTATCACGGTAAAAAATTCTCACGGTAAAAAATGCTCACAGTAAAACATGCTCACGGTAAAAAATTCTCACGGTAAAAAATTCTCACGGTAAAAAATTCTCACGGTAAAAAAAATTCTCACTGTAAAAAAATTCTCACGGTAAAAAAATTATCACGGTAAAAATATTCTCACGGTAAAAAATTCTCAAGGTAAAAAAATTCTCACCGTAAAAAATTCTCACGGTAAAAAATTCTCACGGTAAAAAAATTCTCACGGTAAAAAAATTCTCACGGTAAAAAATTCTCACGATGAAAAATTCTCACGGTAAAAAAATTCTCTCACGGTAAAAAATTCTCTCTCACGGTAAAAAAATTCTCTCTCACGGTAAAAAATTCTCTCACGGTAAAAAATTCTCTCTCAGTAAAAAAATCTCTTTTACGGTAAAAAATTCTCACGGTAAAAAATTCGCACGGTAAAAAAATTCTCACGGAATAAAAATCTCACGGTAAAAAATTATCACGGTAAAAAAAATTCTCTCTCAGTAAAAAATTCTCTCTCACGGTAAAAAAATTCTCTCTCACGGTAAAAAATTCTCACGGTAAAAAATGTTCACGGTAAAAAATGCTCACGGTATAAAATTCTCTCTCACGGTAAAAAAATTTTCACGGTAAAAAAATTCTCTCTCACGGTAAAAAATTCTCTCACGGTAAAAAATTCTCTCTCACAGTAAAAAATTTCTCACGGTAAAAAATTCTCACGGTTAAAAATTCTCACGGAAAAAAAAATCTCACGGTAAAAAATTCTCACAGTAAAAAAATTCTCACGGTAAAAAATTCTCTCTCACGGTTAAAAAATTCTCTCACGGTAAAAAATTCTCTCTCACGGTAAAAAATTCTCTCTCACGGTAAAAAATTCTCTCTCACGGTAAAAAATTCTCACGGTAAAAAAATTATCACGGTAAAAAAATTCTCACGGCAAAAAATTCTCACAGTAAAACATGCTCACGGTAAAAAATGCTCACAGTAAAACATGCTCACGGTAAAAAATGCTCACAGTAAAAAAATTATCACGGTAAAAAAAATTCACGGTAAAAAATTCTCACGGTAAAAAATTCTCACGGTAAAAAATTCTCACGGTAAAAAATTCTCACGGTAAAAAAAATTCTCACTGTAAAAAAAATTCTCACGGTAAAAAAATTATCACGGTAAAAATATTCTCACGGTAAAAAAATTCTCACGGTAAAAAATTCTCACCGTAAAAAATTCTCACGGTAAAAAATTCTCACGGTAAAAAATTCTCACGGTAAAAAAATTCT
>NW_027615364.1:0-45000 GCF_965212315.1 Lampetra planeri | reverse complement strand
TTAGGTAATTGCAGCTCTCTCTCTCTCTCTCACACACACACACACACACACACACACACACTTACACACACACACACACACACACACACACACACACACACACACACACACACACACACACACACACACACACACACACACACACACACATTCTCCCTGGACCCTACAATCTAAGCAACAGCTGGTGAGAGCCCTCCCCTCCATGGTTACCCAGAATCCTCACAGATACACACACACACACACACACACACACACACACACACACACACACACACACACACACACAGAAGGTGTTGGATAGATTAGCTCGTTAGCTTAGCTTAGCTTTGGCCAAACACACAGAAAAACACACTCTGTCGTTATAAAGTTTATTATTAAAAACTTGCTACTGCTCACCCATACCTGCATCAACGGACCTACAAGACCTACAAGAACTCATCACACCACAATCCTATGCCAGGAGCCTGGTCCTCCAGGATCACACCACCAGGAGCCTGGTCCTCCAGGATCACCACCACCAGGAGCCTGGTCCTCTGGTTCACCACCACCAGGAGCCTGGTCCTCCAGGATCACCACCACCAGGAGCCTGGTTCTCTGGTTCACCACCACCAGGAGCCTGGTCCTCCAGGTTCACCACCACCAGGAGCCTGGTCCTCCAGGATCACCACCACCAGGAGCCTGGTCCTCTGGTTCACCACCACCAGGAGCCTGGTCCTCCAGGATCACCACCACCAGGAGCCTGGTCCTCTGGTTCACCACCACCAGGAGCCTGGTCCTCTGGTTCACCACCACCAGGAGCCTGGTTCTCTGGTTCACCACCACCAGGAGCCTGGTCCTCCAGGTTCACCACCACCAGGAGCCTGGTCCTCCAGGTTCACCACCACCAGGAGCCTGGTCCTCCGGTTTACCACCACCAGGAGCCTGGTTCTCTGGTTCACCACCACCAGGAGCCTGGTCCTCCAGGATCACCACCACCAGGAGCCTGGTCCTCCAGGTTCACCACCACCAGGAGCCTGGTCCTCCGGTTTACCACCACCAGGAGCCTAGTTCTCTGGTTCACCACCACCAGGAGCCTGGTCCTCCAGGTGAACTGTTGTTGGGTTGTCTGACTGTCAAACCATCCTCTGTCTTTGTTGTCTCACGTTACTTTTCTCAGCCCCCACAAACCTAAACCAACCGTGTGAGAGACTTTTGATGAAACTGCTCCATCGGAACGTGAACGTTCATCAATATCCTGATAGATACAGTGTCTGCACTGATGATATAAACCCTCTCTCTTCGAGAAGTCACCGTTGGGACCCAAGAAAAAGACAAAAAGCAGCTGCTTCTGTACTGTTGCTTTCAAAGGTCTTCAGTAAATACATCACGGAAAGTGGAAAACTCACAAGTTCTCACAGATCCGTGTCTACATGAGTGTTTATAATTAGTGATTTGAATATCATTCGGTTATAACTTGCATAACCACTTTATCTACGTACAAAAGTATATAAATTGTATATAATATAAATACTTTCAACAGTAGTTTTTTGTATAATATGCTACATTTTGCACGGACTGATTGTTTATTGTCATTTTATCTCTTTAAGCTGAGTTGAAACCTTCATACCGGTATTTTATTCTGCTTTTTCATTTATTTGCTTTTGTTTTGGAATTAATTAAAATTCCCATTTTATCTTCTGAAGAGACACTGAACGTTTTTTTCCAATATTTCTCAGCTTTAATTTTCTTTCTAATGCATCAGACACCTTGAAGAGTCTTCTGATGAAATGTGCGACACAAACAAAACTGTTTTACTTCTCTGTCTTTCAACTCCAGGAACCTGCCTGAGAATCCTGATGTGCCTGTTTGTTGTTGCACAGATGACAAATAACCTTCTTGAGCCAATATACGTCTCTAATTCTTATGTCTTATGTTTCCTGAGTATCATCCAAATGTTGTTGATCCACCAGGACAACAAGCAGCAAACACGTGTTTTTCGAGTCGTAACGTAGCCAACCGCTGTCAAACGTCGGTTTTACCACGTCGGCAGGAAGTGCGTCCAGATGTTGAGCGTCTCATTGGTCAGCTGGAACAGGCTCAAGACGCAGTCGGTGGCGGAGCTGTGGGGGTGGCGGTAGCCGTAGATGATGCCGTCCTCGTGGAAGACCTGGAAGGAGATGATGTCCCGTTGGACGGTGTCAAGAAGAAAACGGATCTCTGAGAGTTTGATGAGTTGTCGTCAGTTGGTTGTGACAAACCACGGCGTCAGTTGTTTCATGACCTCTGGTCCTTCAGGGGTCATAAGACAACTGCTGCAACCAGCCTGTCCATTGGTTCGTGTCGTCTCCTGCTCGTTCCGGTCACGGGTCGCTGATCCCAGCAGTCAATGGGTGAACGTCAGGGTACAACCTGGACGAGTCAGCAGCTCATCGCAGGGACGCAGGAAGGACACACAACAACAACCCGAGGCTGTGGCATCAGTTTTCCAGCCCAAATGCGTCGTATTTCTGACCTGGGCCTCTTTAAGTGTCAACTAAAAACACATTTATTTAGGATGGCATTTCATACCTGCCACTGTGGTGACCAATTGATTTATTTTACTTACTTTTTACTGTTTACTTTTATTTTATTCAATGTTTTCGCTTCTTGTGTGTTTTTTTTTTCTTTTTTTCCTATCTGTTATAAAGCACGTTGGTTCACCAAAAGGGTTGTTGTAAAGGGATGTATAAACAAATAAAGTTTACAGGAAAAAAAACAACCAACATTTAAACCATTCACACCCACGGCAATTTAGACAATAAACCTGGCATGCTTTTGGAGGTGGGAGGAAGTCGGAGTATGTGGAGAGAACCCACAAAGACACGGGGAGACACGGGATGAAAGAGGACTTCTCGCTGTTGCAAAATATAATATAATATAATATAATATAATATAATATAATATAATATAATATAATATTATATAATATAATATAATATAATATAATATAATATAATATAATATAATATAATATAATATCTTTTTTATATTATATAAGCACACAGAGAGGCCTAAGAATCAAAAACAACAACAAAAAATATTATAACATACAGATATATATATATATATATACATGATTTGTTTTTTTCTTATGCAACTTCCAATAAACTACAACAAAGACGCCATAAACCCTGGTCAGAGCGTCACTTCCAAGTGTTTTCCAGTCTGAATTAAAAGTCCAGTCGGTAAGTTTATCCAATGAAACCAAAGTATGAGCGACTCTGATCCGATCAGGGCCAATCAGCACAGCGGGAGCGGGGGTGACGCCCCCTACAGACACAGTGAAGACCAACTTACTTTGGGCACTTGATTGATGGTGAGGACCCTCGGTAACCGGATGAGGCTGAGCATGATTTCAACCAGGTGCTGCCACCACTGCTCCACTGAGACGGCGAGCTGGGAGCGTCGACGTTTTTATGGGCGTTGTGTTGCCGTGACGACCGAAAGGGTTCAGCCCTCCTCAAACCCAGCGAGAATATCCAGTGTACCTGCACCACTCCTCCCTCCTGCTCCTCCAGTCTCTGTGGAGGGCGTGTACACACACACACACACAGATTGTATTCTAATGCCCCTCTCTTTCTTTCCCTTCTATGTTTCTCCACTCGCCTCTGTCTCCATGTAGATTTCTCTGCTTCCCCCCAACTGGTCGAGGCAGAAGGCCGTACGCGTGTACGCATCTGCCTGAGCAGTTTCTGAGCCTGAGAAATTATGTTTTTTTTTTCCCAAGAGCTGCTCACGTGAGTGTTTGGGAAAGTTATTCTGGAAATGTAACTGGCTCCAATTCCAAGTTCACCATGACGACGACACAGTTCGTCTCCGTTTGGGTCCAGAGTCAGTTCACGTGAAACAAACAACATGGACGTAGACATGGAGGAGATGGAGAACCTGCTGTCTGTGGATTTTTGTCTCAGGCGCAGAGAAAAGAGACGGAGCAGGACACAAACAACGTCGACTCTTTGAGAACATTCACGCAAACGTCTGGACGTCACTGACGGACACTGTGTGTCTTCAGCACATCTGCTGGCGGGTTCTTGTGTTGACGGTGGCTCTTGGGAAGTCGCTCTCTCTGCAGTGACCAATCAGAGACCAGTAGTCGGTGGAAGTCCCAGGATGGAACCTCGAAGGAGAAGGAACCAAGAAGAGCAGCGGGTTCTGTCTCCAATGGGAAAAAGCGCTGAGAGTCGTCCTGGAACCGTATCGTGGAAAAGGGCCAAAAGTTTCAGACAGATGGAGGCATCGGGGGTCACAGTCGCCCTGTTTCACTCATTCATACCTGATATAGAACTGTCTCAAATCTCCACTGACCTTCTCAACATGTTTGGACATAATCCCCTCCGAAATCCCCCCCGGCGCTACATTTGCGCCAGCATACGTTGGAGTACCGCAATTACACGACTATTTGCGCAGACAGAAAACGGTTGCTAAAAGCTGAGAAGTTGGACACGGTTCCTCCACCTGGTGCGAAGAAGGAGCCAGGAGAAGGAGAAAAGGTCCAACGGTTCCTGGAAGATGACAACAGCCACGTCGCTGCCATTACGGTAATCCCATTCGCATTCGCTCTGTGGCCGGAAGTCGGCGAATCATTACCGCAATGACGGAAACCTGGCAGCGAAGAGCAACATCTCAACTTTCAGCAACCGATGGATTCATTCGTGTTTCTTGTATGCTTTGATGTTAATGTTTAACCCTTTAACACCCACAGTAACACTAGCATACTTTGGAATGCTGCATTTACACGAACAACGTCAAACGATTCCTGAAATTTGAAATGTTGCTGGCAGCGGGCAGATCGTTACCGTAATCGTCACCCTTCTTCTTCTAGCGCCCTCGATGTTTTTCGACGGCACAGAAAGTCATGTAATTAAGGTACTCCAAGGTAAGCTAGCACGAATGGAAACACAGAAAGGCTGAGACGAGTCAGGCTGGAACCAGGTGGTGGAAAAGCGTCACATGTTTCCGTTGCCTAGCAGCCCGTAGGTGACCTGACTCCCCACAATGCTTTGCGTAGAACAGTCGGTTTGTCGTGTGGCAAACGACAAACCTTTGGCATTTCTCCCTTTTTTTACTCTTTGTTCGTGTTGCCTGCACCTTCACACCAAAACAATCTCAGAATCAGAAGCAGGATCTGTGTTTTTTTTTTACCGCCAAGTATGTGCACACATACCAAGAATTTGTCCTGGTGTCAGGTGCCAGACCCTGAACAGAGAATCAGGATCGATTCTTGGTATGTTTAAACATATTTGGCATTCAACTTAGATTTGAATTCTGTTTTGAATTGACGTTATACAAATGAAAAGTGACTTGGCCCAGCTCAGTTCAGTGAGATAAGATGTGATGAATACCGGGTGTTGAGCGGCTGCAAAGCAAACAGAGGTCCTGCTGCGCCACTTTCTTGCTGTTCTTCTGACAAACCGACGTCACCAACGCCCAGAATGGACGAGCAAGTACATTGTTATCTTCTTTAAAGTCGGCAGCGACGACATGGAACGCCGCAAACATGGAATTATCACAGGTGTCAGCGGCCTTTTCCCTTCAGCAGTGGCTCAATGGAGCTTTGAAGAAGAGGAAAAAAACAGCTAAATCATTAATGGCTATTTTTTAAAAATAATTTCTTCCTTTAATTTGTTAACATTTTAAAATATTTTTTGGTATTTGAATTTTTCCTTCAAATGTAACAACTCTTATATTGGAATAGAATAGAATGAATAGAATAGAAGTACTTTATTGACATGTCAAAGCAGCTAAAACTACTAAACAGCTACAACTTCACACATTTTAGGGGTTAAATCAGCTTAAATACAAATAAAGATAACTAGGACATGAACAGTCACTAGTGTTTGTAATTCCATTTGTTGGCCGTTGTGACACCATTTACACATCGCTGAGTGCAAGTCAAAGCCAAAATCGGAGTTAATGCTTCATCTCCAAAACCCGCTGGCAAACATGAATTTGTCTAAACGCTAACCGAACAGGAATTTAAAACACACGCTGAACTTTGCATCCATAATAAAATCCTGGGATTTACGCAAACAGTAAAGATCTGAATTTGACTGACTGGGGGTCTCAAGCTGCACTGTAACTTGTGTCTACATCTCGATTTTACACTGCTCTTTGTCCTTTTCCATACGTTTTTATTTCCTTTTCTTGTTTTTAATGATTCATGTCAAGAGTTCTAGTTACAAAGAACAATGCTTTCTAGATAAGAAAAGTTATCTCAGGATGAATTCACTTTAATCAATAGAATTAATAACTTTTTTTATGTTTTAATTCTGTGCGTTCATTGTCCTTTCGACTGCTGTTGTTTTCTTTGATTCATTTTTCTGTAAAACACTTTGAAACATCCATATAACAGAATAGAACAGTCTCTCGTTTTCATTGTCAAGTTATACACTGAGAAAAGAAATGCAAACAGTAATAATAAATGAGAACAACACATATAGCATCATGTTATGTAACACAAGTTATATGTACAGGACATACACAGAACCACAAGCAATGTGGTGTCCTTCTGCCCCTCGGTGTTGAGCCAACTGAATCATAATAATAATAATCATCATCATCATAATACCGAAAAATAAGATAACTACCTGCAGAAATGAGCATTTTACACAGCTCATTTTAACCGCATACTTCAAATCTCTCCTCTTAATGTTTGAACTAATGATACAGCTTCCTGCCACCAGGTGGCAGTCTGCAACTACTGTGAGTTAAACAAGCAGTGTTCTGACCGATTTCACGTATAATACATACTGATGGGATTTGAAAGTGGAAAAGGCATTTAGTTAGTAAGTTCTTGATTAAAAATACAGCCAAAAACTTGTATTTATTTACTGTTTATTGTGGCTTGTGCCGACACGCTGAGAGCCTTCGAGCTTTTCTGTGTCGTTGTCGAACTACAGCGACAACAAAGAGCTCGACTTCACTTCAAACTACGTGGTGAGAATGTGAGTGCCCAATGACCACGTCACAAACACACCGTGGAGTGTACAGAGTAGGTTTGGGGTTGAGATGTGTACATGTCACTCATCCATAAGTCAATTTCATCCCCACGTCGTTTCCTGCCAAAGGTGATGAACCCTCATCACTGGATTCAAACAGCAGGAAATGAGATAGAGAGATCAGCTCCTTCCTAAACAAGTAGGATACAAATTTGCACATATTATTATTATTATTATTATTATTATTTTGTCATTACTTATTTATTATCCCCTTTTTTATTTCAGTCCTTATCATTATGCTTCACGCCTGACAGATGTTTTTCTTATGAGTGTGCTGGAAAACGTGTGTATTCTGGCTTAAGTATTTTAAGTATTTTTCAGTATGGACGTCACACTTTATTTACACTGCAAAACAAATAGTAAGAAATAGAAGTAAGTGTAAGCTGACGCAGAGGACGCAGAGGGACACTGCAGTGTCGGACATTTACATATCATCCTCAACATTCTTTCCTGAATCCAACCTGCTGAGGTTTTTGTTTGGATTCCCTGGCCTTGGGGGGGGGTCTTTCTGTGTGGAGTTTGTGCACCATCCCAGTGTCGTTATTGGTTCTCTCCAGGTATTCTGGCTTAATTAATGAATTCATCAACTGGCTGCTTTAAGGCCATGTCCACACAGACAAAAAACCCTCTGTCTTCCTCGGCACCATATCAAGAATATTCACATCCAAATAGATCCTTTGGAAACAACTGGACAGGCTGTGGTTTGAAATAAAATCAGTGGATGCTGCTTTTGTAACCTAAAACTGAATCATTTTGATGGAACACTTCCAATTGAAGTCTTCTTCTCAGAAGCAGTCCATGTGTGTCATACTGAATAAAATATCGTGTGTATTTCCCACGTTGCTCTGCGACGGCTCCATGACGCTGTGTGCTGGTGTTGATGGTGTTGGACGGCTGCAGCTGCTCTCCTTCATTACATGTTTGTGTCTCCAAAGCAGCGGATGCTCCTCTAATACATTATTAATAGTTGTTCACTCTCGGCGCCTCTTTTTCCTGCAAACTATTTCTCCCTAGGCCAATCGAGACATTTCACTGCCATCGACCCCCACCCCCAAACACACACACACACACACACACACACACACACACACACACACACACACACAAAGCTTCAGTCACTTCATTGTTCCTATTGTTCTCGGCAGCCGTCATCTTCTCGCTGCAGCAGCCCGATTCTCTCTGCAAACCAAGATGCCAGCGGAGATGAAATATATCAATGAAGTGATCTCGAAACGGAGACGTGGAATTTATTTATTTGAGCGGCTTTCGTTCGACGGGCCGCCTGTACTGATTTGATTCACGTTTTTAACGGCAGCACAAAGGAAATGATGAGAAGTGGGAAATAATTATGGAGCGTTGTGAGGAGAAGATGATGATTTATTGAAGTTTCAGATCTTTCTCATGAAAACATGTACGGTGGTTTCGCCTCATAGAGAGAAGGTGTCTGAAATCTTTCTGTGTGTAGTTCTCATGCTGTGTGAATGTGAGTGTGAATGGTTGTCTGTCTGGCGACTTGTGTACCCCTGACGTTCACCCGTTGACAGCTGGGAATGAATGAATGAATGAATGAATTTTGAAAATTTTGAAAATTAGCGAATGCAATGAGATAATGATCATGAAAAATACATGGTGTATTGCCACTGCAGGTAGAGGGCGCTACATTAGGAGACTGGGTTGTATTTGAGGGCAGGATGGAGGTATGGTCACTGGAGGACATTTTGTAAAGAATCGGTTTTTGCAGAAATTGCTCAGATGTAACTAAAATTTTTATCAAGAATATTTACATAAGTACTTTGTGTACACATATGTCTCCAGTGGTGTAATTACTACAGTAATAATTAAACACAATATGAACTAGTGTGTCCTTTCTGAGCTTCCGTAGAACACTTACAGTCTCCCTGGAAGAAATGTTCATTTGAATTTAGACTCTGAGGTCATAAAGACATTAATGGAAAAACATTCTGTCAGTCGATCCCAGTAAATCTCACACTCTGGTCCGTTAAGACTCCCAAACACATACGCTGATCCATTCCTGCAGGGTTCAACTGTGTGTTAACTTCATTAAGTGGCTAGATTTATTGACACCATGAAGCCTCTGTAGGAGGCATCAGAATGGCAACAGAGTGAGGAAAGACGACGAGACTGCAGCTTTACGTTGGGCAAGTCATGGACGTGGGCCCTTCCAAACAGGATAAAACCCTACTTTTAAATGTTTATGAAATATTATCCCCTGGCATACCACTTAAAATGTAATGTAATAGCCGACACCCCTAAGGTGGACTGTGATGTGACAAAACACCATGTCAATGTGCATGTTAGCGTACTAGCATCGCTAACGTAGCATCCAGGCTAGCTTTCGCTAACATTCTGTTATATACAGTGGTATTTCATAATTATGCCAGCGTCAGAACTTGCAACGTGCAACTTTGTGCAACGTCCACAACAATCCAGTTCACACTGAGAAATCCGGAAACTGCTGTCGTTTCTATAGCAACAGGTGAGTGGTGACGTGCTGTAAAGTGGAACAGCACAACAAACCCACTGGGGAACGTAACTCTTCTTGTTTCTCATGGACATTTTGTTAGCATAGCATTTCAAGCTAATGTCGTGACGACATGGTTGCACTTCAAAAGGATTTATCAGCACGTTGTTCTTGTCCTTGACCGCAAGTTAGCGTGTTTGTAGCTGGATACGTCACACCGTCACAGACACGTCCTGCTCGCAGCTGATTGGTCAGAAAGTCGACTGGACCGGTGTCGCCGAAGCAGAATACCACGGAATGTGTTGGCTATATGCTAACAACTAGCGCAAGTGCTTAACAAGTGCTAGCAACTGCTTATTTCAGTGGGAAATTCAGTGACCGTGAGATGAATACTCAGACTCCAGCATCAGCTGGGATGCTAAAATTATCATCCAAAGGAGACACAAGTGTGGGGAGAAGTTTGTCTGTGAGGCAGAAATTATGGCCGGACTGTATCAGTGCCAGCAAGCAATGAAAGTGCAGGCAGATTCAGTCGCTCTCAGGTGTCTGTGCTCCTTGCCAGCTCAGAATAGCTTAATTAGGATAAATTATTCATCAGGACTGTTTTTCTTTGGAGCAGTTTGACGGAGAGGACATTTGATATGAGCAAACTTTTCCACCATCTACAGATGCTGAGCTGTTCAAGGTGAAAGGAAATACTTTGAAGGTGTAAATCTGAAGCTAAATTAACCATAAATTTGATTTACTTTTTTCATTTAGCTCTTAATAATTTATGCTTGAATAAATAAAGATGAAAAACATTAGTCCTACTTTTTTTTACTATTCCAGTGAATTTCTAATCACTATTCATACACTTTACATTAAGTTATTATAATAACATATGATGTAAAACTGGGTTTATTTGGTGACAAAAAAATTGACAAGTAAGAATTGAGCCGCTAATAAAAAACTGCAACATCTCAAAATTGTATTTTCACAGAAGAGAAGACACCGGGAGCTTAAAAAAAGTGTTTTATTTTTATTTTTACCCCTTTAAAAAGCAACTTTTAAAGCACAAAGATTTTTACTCTGTATATAAACACCTCTATTTCCTGCACTACAAATGGTAGCATTCGCACATTGTGCTTGGATTGTAAAGTCCGTACAAGCACTCTGGGTCTCCAGTGGTGACACGACCCAAGTAAACATTTTATTGCATAAAAACCCATTTGACTTCAGCAGTCAAACGTTGGCAGATGATGGGGGAAGAAAACGTCACAGAATCCCAGAAGAAGAAACCTGTTATACACAGTGAACAACAATAGCAGCTTTCCTACCAAAGGCGTTGCACATTGTCCGCAAAAATCCCTTCCACAAAAAAAAAAAAATCAAAAATCATAAACAATAGTTGTGCTTTTATTCTTTTTAGCAAAACAATGATGGTGAAAATGTTAAAAATTAGGAGGATGCAGCTATGGGTTAATTTCCCTTTAAATCATTAGCTGGCTGGTTGCTAATTTCTAGTAGCTCACCTCTTTACAATAAGAAGTTTTTTTATACATATCTTGCTTGGTTTTTTTTTGTGCAACCTACATCAGAAAAAAGTAGCATTTTTCCAGAGGCAGCCTCTTTTCATGACGTCTCCGAGGAGGCTGACGACCATTAAATGCTGGATGCTTGCACAAAAATATACCAACTGCGATGTTTCGTTTCTCAATAGACAACTTTGGTTTTAACAAAGTGGAGAGATGCGCTCACGCACGCACGTGCACACACACACAGACACACAGACACACACACTGTTCTGAAAACCAGCATTCCCTTTCAGCTTCTGACAAAAATCCCGTTTTGTAAACTGATGTGACGAGAGAATCAAAGAATATGAAGTTAAGCAATTGACATTTAAAAACAAAATATTCACCATATCTCTAGGTTGGAATTTCGGGGAAAAATTCAAAAAGGCAGCGGAGTTGTAAATGTTGGATTGACCTGAAAAATCACAATCACAGATCTGCCACAATCATTAAATATTACTGGCTGCATTCAAACCCACGTACCACAGGAAGAGATTATTATACCTGGTGGACGTGTTTGACTAGTTCACCTGTCTGCCCCACCCCCCCCAGACGTGTTGTGTGTCTTGTCAGCGGTGCCGCCTTAAAATAATAATAATAAAAAAAAAAAGTTCAAGACGAAGCAATAAAGACACATGATGAGGTCATTAGTCAACAACAATTTGCCTCCGTGTGTCTTTAATGACCTCACCTGACCTGAAAACACCCTCATCCTCCTCGTTTCGCCTCGGGAAGGGAATGGAAACGCCTCTGGTGTCGCTGACAGTCTTTCACGGCTGATCGATGAAAGCCTCTCCAATGTGACGGCTCCACTTTGTTTTGTTTGAGCCAGTCTCCAGCAAACGCTGACTCATCCCTGACCTGCTCCTCAGCCTGTTAGCCGGATGAGTTGTTGGCGTCTTGGCGAGCGTCTTCCTCAACTCAGATGAAGGGGGAAAAAAGTTCACACGCTGCCGACAGGTGAGGAATGAGGAATGAGATACAGCTTCTTTAACCCTTTACCTCAGACTACATTGCTGCACAGATTCACGCTAGCATAGAGTACCGTAATTACATGATTATTTGCGCAGAACATTTCTCATTTTCTCCTTCTTCAGATCAGCTAGGGGAATTGAGTGCAAACAGTCACATAATTACTACAAGTACTCCAAAGAATGCTGGTGCAAATGTAGCACCGGGGATAGTGTCAACGTTAAAGGGGAAGGAGAGAAATAAGAACGGTCAAAAAATGAAAAATAAGTGTCAGAGGACTTGTCAGAGGGTGTTCAGCGACTAATAGATAACTGTTTGATAAATAGAACCGCTCAAAGCCTGGAGCCTGACTACCTGAGCAGTTCAGTTGATGAACGAGTGAATCCTGGCGTCACGCTCCCACGCCAGCACCAAACAAAAATCTGGAGGGAAACTAGTGAACGGTTTGTGTTTGCTCTTCCTGGAAATGAGGAAAATGCTAGAGAAGTTTCAGACGTTCACGTCAATTTACACGAAAACACACCCTCACCGCAACAAACATTCGCCCGGAACGTGAGAAAAAAAAAGAATTGAAATCCTCGTTTCAGGATGAAAAAGTCAAGGTGTTCACTCAACCAGTTTCTGGAACGGGTCCGAATCGGTTTTACTAACTAAGATCAGTCTCTGCAACCTTCACTTAGCTTATGACACTGGACTAAGGGACTTTATTCAGGGTTTTTTCTTCCAGGCTTCCTCCAGTTGGCTACATATCAACAGATTAGCACGGGCTAATCCAAAATAATTCTTGATTAGGATGGTCGATGCAGTGCTGATGGGTTTAGCTCGTGTTTTGGCAACACAACGTCACAGACACACAAGTCGACAAGCAGACACGCCTCTCAAACAACTGTGAAGTGAACAACTGACAACTGCTGTAAAACTGCTTAGCTGTGTGGAAATTCAGGCTTAAACAATGAAATTAAAGTGTATCAGGGATAAAAGTTGCAAAGTCGCTGCTTAGATAAAGAATCAAACAACTGTAAACATTTGAAGTTGTGGAGAAAAAAAAGAATTTTACAATTTTTGTTCCCAAATACATATACTTATTTCAAGTTAATGTGGTAAGAAATGTGAATGGGCTAAAAAATGGCAGGCGTGTCTACGAATGTCAGAATGTCATATCAGTTTGAAGTAGTGTCGTCTTCTCAACACACCCAATCACACACACGCCGTCTTCCACAACCACACACACTGAAACTAGGTCTGTGCGTAACTCTAGCCTGAAGGGAACAAATCAGAAGGGAGTAGCGCTACAATCAGTGTTGTACGAAACCCGCAAAGTAAAAAGCACAAAAAACCCAAAGAAAACATTGAACGTCGAGAGCTACAGCTACCTAAACATCCTTTAGCGTTTTGTAAATGAAACCCCACACGAGCCGCCTCGTCGGATTCAATCAACTCGTCAAGTTCTGACACATCCAGTATTTCAGCCTCGGGAGGAGCCACCGGGGATGGGTACCCGGGGTGCAGCTGCTCTAGTTGTGCTTGGCGCGTATCCCTTTCAGGTTGTCTTTCCAGCGCCGCAACATATCCGTGAAGATAGTGGCGTTGTCTATTGTGGTCAGCAGCTGGAGCTGGTTGATGTGAGTGGCGTGATAGTCCCAGCGGGCCAGGTTGGGCGCAATGCCCAAGACGAAATGGCGCAGATCGTAGATGCTGCCCGACCCGGTGTCGTAGAGCGGCAGCATGGCCTTTAGCGACTGCATACCGCGGTTGTACAGGGTCCTGGCCTCCTGGCCAAGAGTCCCAGCTGTCTCGCTCAAGTCATAGAGTCCCAGCAATGAGTAGATGAACCCGTTGAGAACAAAGGAACTGGGTATGGTGGGGTACTCTTCGTACCAGTCGTACTTGTCCATGAACACGGCTTTGACCCCGTGCTGCGCCGAAGGCACCTTGTAGGGTCCTGTTGCTTTGATGGCAGTGTTGAGGTAAACCTTGTCCTTCGTGAGCAGCCAGGCTCTCACGAGGGTGGACATGGCCTGGCCCTGCGCCATGGCCGAGTACCAACCGGGCTCCAGTGGCTGGAAGCCTTCGCCCAATTTACGGGTGACCATGATGGGCCAGCCACCATGTTCGTCCTGGTTGCGCACGAGCCAGTCGCTGGCGGCGAAGAAGGCGGCCATGTGAGCAGTGGTGGAGATTGTGACATTGTCTATGAAGCCGTGACCGTGCAGGAGCAAAGTCACCACCCGCTTGGGCAAGATCTAAAAGAGACAAACAAACAAAAACTGAAATCTCTTTTCTTTATTGTTCAATACTAGAATTTTAACAAAAACGTGGGAGTATCTTCGCTAAAACTATGCCCAGTCATAATCCCATAGCCCACCACCACACCGACCTTGGTGGGCCTCACCGCCTTTGTGTTGGTCAAACCCACGCCCTTCTTCAGATCCATGAGCAGGTCGCGGGTCAAAGTGCTCCAGGTCGTTCGTGGCCCGATGCCATAGGTGATGTCGTGATCTTTGGCGGTGATGAGCACGGTGTTGGTGACGTAGTGGATCACATAGGCCGGACCCTTCTCGGTGGTTTCCAGGACGACGGACACGCTGCCTTCCGAGGTGAACTTGATGTCAAAGCTGATGATGAAGTCTTGGGAGTTGTCCAGCTGCAGGGACACGCCTTCTGAGAACTCTGTGGTGGGGGGGGAAAAAGGAACATTGCTGCATTTTTTGCATTTTCTACCTTTATGGCACTCGAGAGAGCTTTACAATCAGGATTGCAAAGGCCAGGACAATTTCGGGTAAATTTCCAACAGAACTTAACCTTGGGAATATTGGAAATAATCAATGAATGGTCAATGAAACGGTGCAAGCTATATCCATAGCCATATCTCCTCCACTCATATCAAATATATTTACAACATAGTATCATCAAAACCTTTCACTTCATCTTGTCCACAGGCTCAAACGTGTGTCTGCGATGTGCATGTGACTGAAGAACATCATCCTTGTTCTGAAGTGGAAATGCATGACATCTGCTTGTGTTAAGGAGCTTTCACACCTACCTTGTTTGGTCCTGACTTTCAGACTTTTCTGTTTGATTTGAACTAAATTTACAGACATGAAAGCTCCCCTGGACAATGATCAGGACCAAAGAACCAAAATTTGGTCCACCCAAAATCAATGCACTCGGTCTGGACAGAGCTGAACCACGGTTCGGACTTTTGCAGTGTGAAAGCTTTCTTTTTAGCTAGTTCAGTCATCCTGCGGCCTGCAGCCTGCACACGAGGAAGAAATAGCAAAAGTAAACATGAGCTGTGGGACTCTCCTGGTTTCTCAAAGCGAGGAGTCATGGCCGCAGCATAGCTAGCAGCCGCGTCGATAAAGCTTTCGCATGACCAGGACACTGATCCAATCCCAGATAACTGAACTGGGCTCCATATTGTTTTGACGTTGCCACTGCTGGTAGTAACGTCATAACAGCGTCGTTGTCACGATGTGTTTATTAATTAGCCTTAACAGTAACCAGCGTATTTGATCACTTTGGTGCTGCAACCATGTCATACATATGCCTCCTTCCAGCCAATCAATGTCCAGTGCAGGGAGATGCAGCAGACAGAACGTCAGTAGATCATTGGTCCCGCAGTATTTATTCAGTGTGAAACCAGAACCACGGATCAAATGTAGGGATTGGAGAACAAACACCAACTTTGGTCCAGACTTTTAGGTGTGAAAGCCTCCTTTGTCAAGTCAAGACTGCTGAAATGATTTTCTACGTAGAAGAACAGTATCAGATCATAATGTACTCCATCCAATCATATTGTACTGTATCGCAACTCTACTGAACCGATCCAAACCTTCTTATCAGTGTATCATATTGCATCGTCCTGTATTGGAGAGAGATGCACACCCCTGATATTTTATTTTACAGGTGCATGGGCAAAAGAAATGGATGACAAAGGACTATTTTTAGCTCTCATCTTACTGCCTGTCGTCCTCTATTAACTTCTGTGCTCATTATCAAATGATCTAGAATTGTTGCACAGCACAAGAACCTAACCAGGGATGGACAATGCAGATGTTTCCATGGCACACTGAGCTTCACTCTGAGGACAGAAGGACGAGGACACAGAGAGAAATCATACAGAGAGCAGAGGCAGATGAAACAGCAGATTGAAGGAGGAAGCTGTTTCTCTGCAGTATTTCAGTTTGAATGTGCATACCCCCCCCCCCCCGACAAATCTCCACTGACTTAAATGATATTCAGTTTCAACGCTGCCACCAGACCTCTCAACTTATCAGCCCAGTGCCAGTTCTTTTCAGGCACTTAAGCTGCTGTTCTGAACCCAATTTAACCACTACAAGAGCCAGTAGCTTCTGCAAAAATCACGGTTATGACGTTGTTACTTGGTCTGCACAGCCAGAAAAAAAGAAAATTGTAATTAAGGCTCCCTAAAGAATGAGCTGAGAAGGGTGGGTAATGGAACGACGGACTGCACAAGTGCCCTTAAAGCAAGTCAGAGAGCCAAGAGAGGGGAAATGAGGCAACAGTAAGAACACAGTGGAAATAAGAGACAGCGCGTTCTCACAAAACACGAGCCTGAGAATTAACATAGACGAGACACAAAGAAAGTGAGGATGAGGAGAATGAAGGAGCGAGACGGTCTGGCAGGGGCCTCTGGACGACTACGGCTCTTTAATGCACTCATAAATCCATTACTTAAGGCAATCCTGAGAGTAAGTGGATTTGTACTCTGGCCCAGTGATCACTCTGCCATCAATAAAGGATGCAGAAGGAACATAGACTGGATTCCACCTCCTCAGCTCAACACAGTTTGAGACACACGATGACGTGCAAACAGAAATATGTCAGTGTACTGGTGGGTCTACGGATTGAACGTATGACGCCTCTGAAAACATGTCAAGTGCAATGCACACACCATCTGTTCAACCATTCTCCTGCTAAGATCGGGACAATACACACGAAACCCATAAGGTGCACACCCTACTTATACAATGGCAGAACATTTTTTCATCATCACTTCATCCAGAGTGTATATGGTCATTTGAACTATTCAAACATTCAACATTCAAAGTCGAGGAGCACACGTTTATAGCCATCCAAATCAGTATTTGTGTCTGGATATGTCCCATATCAGTATTGTAAATGCGTGAGCCAAACTCTCTGTAATGTTGCATACTGGGGATAATAGGATGTATTATTTTAGTTTGTGTTGTGATGTGGACCGAAGAAGCCAAGTCACACCAACCATCGAACGGGTCAAACTGGATCTTTGTAACTTTGTGTGTCATAAGTCGGAAAAAGACAGTTCTCATAAATGATCGACCAAGCACTTCCAATACAAAAATAATAATAGCAAGTTTAAATCTTTATTTGACCTCTGTACACTTAATTTGTACAGATTTGTAAATTTGTAAAATGGCATTTTCCATTGTTTTCATGAGAACCAAAATCAGGTAATAACTTACGTACATAGCTATGGCATGATACTGCCACCAACAGTATTTTTTTAATCTCAGCATTCACTATCTCGTTGTTCTCACTGACCTTTGTTTGTTTGTTAATTGGAATATTTGACCGGTGACGGTGGGACGTTTGTGTGACTGTGGATGGTACAAGCTGAACATGAATTTCCCAGGGGCCAACACGGCAGTTAGTGCTGTCAGAGCGAGAAGGTCAGTCTGTGTGGAGCTCGCATGGTCTTGCTGTGTCGGTGTGGGTTCTCTCCGGGTACTCCAGCTTCCTCCCACCTCCGAAAGCATGCTGAGGTTAATCAGCTAGCTAATTTGCCTATAGGTGTGATGTTTTTTGGCCCTGACATGAGCTAGCTCTACCGTTCACCCATAGAAAACTGAAATTGGCACAAACCACAAAAGTGGGAGATGGCGAACGAACAAATTTCCCATGGGAGGAAAAAGACTTCCAAACCTGCCTTCGAAGCATTAAATATTGTAACATATGAACGCTGGTCATTAAAAGCTCCAGACATCAAGTAAGAATGGTTGTGAGACAAAAAGAAAAGCACCAGTGTGAACAAGTGCTAATTTGTCTGCAGTGAGCAATTATCATTATCTTCTTAATCCCCCAAAGCAGATGAAATTCTAAAAGAAAAAAAACAAAGAAAAATCCTTTTTATAGACACTGCCGCTGGTCACAGCTGAAGCTCGATAAGATCTACTTACATTGAAGCAGGTTTCTTTGTGAGAACTTAATTTCTGAACCATCAATCAACCAGGAAAAGGCTGAGAAAATAAAGGTAAGTCTCTGGGAGGAACGTGCAGATGGTGGATCGTAGGTTATTATCAGGGGACAGGCGATTGATCCACTTGTCAGAGGATTTGAGAGGCTGCTCAGCACCGGCGTCCCAGATACAGCGAACAGGGAAAAATGACACACCCAACCAGAAGGAAGACAGACCGAGACACTGACACCAGAGCGAGGAAACAAAGGGGTTTGACAGGTTTTTTGATCAGTGAGTAGAACATCGTGCTCAGACAAATGGAGGCGTCTGAGTGTATCGAAACGGGTAGAGACAGACTGAAATCTGGGGGGAGACAAGGATGGCTGACGTAGCACGCTGGCTGCTGAGGGACGTGATGTGCGGTGAGCTGAGTTGAATAGTGATGTGAGCGAGGATATGTGAAAAATAGAGTTGACTGAACGCTGAAGTACAAATACTGACATACAGCTCAATTAGCTTCAAGAATAACCTCTTGGCCAGTTTCTGGCTGACTGCTCTTCTCCTCCCTCTCTGCTGCTTGTTTTGTAATCCACCTGTTCTACATTGTGTCCAAGTGCCTTTGCCACAATTATCATCATTCTTTTTAATAATCATTTCAGCACTAGTGAGACCCTATAAATGTCTGAATAAGAAAAGGACTGACTGTGTCTTTGTGTTGAAATGGTTTTTCATTTTCATTATTATCAAGTATTATTGATAATTATATTGGTTATATTATTTGTAAGTACAGGCACATTGAAAATGATGATGGTAAATGTTGGTCAGTCAAAGTCAGATTTACCTGTTCTGTACGTAGTGTGTGTGTGTCTTTGCAACACAGCATACACACATTAACATATTCTGTTAACCCACAACCACTCTCCTAAATATTTCCCATTCCGGTATCTCAGATCAGGGCGACTGTGATCGTCTTCTGAGCAGGTAAGGGAGGGTAAAACCGCTCTCGACACACCTCATGCCGCAGGATAATCTGCCAAGATAATCTGTAAAAGCCTCAGATAATCAGACCTTCACTGACCAAAATCTGTTTGACTGTTTTGTGGTGTGTAAGAGATAAGAAACATAAAGGCTGGAGACAAGCAGACATGAAGTCTAGAAATCTCGAAAATCTACAAAAATGTTGTAGAGGTGTTTTTCTACCGGTAGTGCCAGTTTATCAACACCTTAGACAGCACGTCTGAATATGGGAGCAAAACAAAATAACACAGAATCAGTGAGAGTGAGGGCCCGTCCACACGGATACGATCTGGAGTGACGTTTTGCATCGTTTTGTCCAATCGTCCAGACAGCTACTGAGAACACAGGGGGTGAAAACGCATTCATTGGAAAACTGGTCTCAGGGTGGAGGAATACGAATACTCAGCCCTCCGTTTGCATCTGGACGGTGAATCTGTGTACATTCTTTATTGCCTTTCCCCCCAATCTCCAGCCTTCAACATCTTACCCCGAAGTCTCATAACAACAACAACAACGTCCCAATGCTGTGTTCGTACATCAGAACAAAAAAGCCGTGAGTCTGTCTGTCTGTCTGTGGAGCTCTACATTGAATTCTCGCTATTGTTTTGTTTTCTTTCAGGTTCTCACTGTTTTTCAAGCAGTGGATTTTGTTACAGCAGTAACTCCGTCAGGATCGGCATCGCTCACTTCTTCTCACTCTTAGAACTGTCCAAAAAAAAGAGAGCAGAACATGATGCCAATCTTGCTGTAGTTACTGCAGTAACAAGATCACTTTGAGTCGCAAGTGAACAAAGAAAACGGAATAACCGATCTTGGAGCAGAAATTCTGTGTTAGCCGAGCAAATAGAACTGTCCAATAAGTGATTTCTGAACGAAAAAGTGAGTGGAACATGATGCTGATCTCCTTAGAGTTACTGTGTTAAAAAGATCTGCTAACTTTTAGCCGCTATCGCTGGAAGTAAATGAAGAAAAAAAAAATAGAAAAAAACAAAACACAGACGCAGAAATACTCTGACTTTAAACCGAGCAGACTCACTATCTGTTACTGAATGAACGCAGCATGGACGTTGTTGGTTGTTGTTGTGAGACATCGGGGGGAAGAGGTCAAAGGTCAGTGGCTGGGGGGTGGGCCATGACGCCTCAATATGGAAAGTACGTGGATTCGCTGTCCAGATGTGAGGCCGAGGGCGGAGAATTGTAAAAATTCTCACCCTGAGAGTAAGTTTGAAAAAAATGCGTTCCAGGTCCATTTGGACCACCGGACAGAATGATGGAGATGTGCGTTTACACAACAAAGCGTGGACGTGGCCTGAGCCAGCTGGTGCTTTAAACTGCTGTCAACCCTCAGCTGGGTCAGCTGGGAGTTCAAACATCCTGCAGCAGCAGACGATTATCCTTGAACTGGTGAACCTCTGACAGTTAACGGGAGACAAGCTGCTCGACCTGAGGCCACATGGGCTTACGGGAAGCTGCTCACATACCTGAAGCACTGAACTGACGCACAGTGGTGGCGCGGCTCTTGTCGTAGACGCGGCTCAGGCTGCAGCCTTTGGGCACATTCCACTGCGACGTGCCGGCCCGATTCCCTCTCTCCTCAGCGGAATCGTAGACGGTCACATGGGGCGGGTTCTCCGTCAGGTTTTTGCTGTAATGGCTCAGGCCATACTGAGCTACCTGGATGGTGTAGAAGTATCCCTGAGGACCCCACTGAGTGGACAGAGGTACACCTGAAAAGAAAATGGCAAATTAATTTTTTACAAGATAGCATTTGTGTCTCCAAAAGTTGGCACATTTACAATTCTCTGCTTATGGTATCACGCAAGGTGGAGTTCCATCCCAACGCTAGTAGGGTTGTGCGAATCATATTGGTTTTTGAGGTACAAGCCCGTGCTATGACGTTATCGTGAAAGAGCGTCTTTGTCACCGACTCTGAACAGCGTACGTCTAAACTCTTCTATCGCTGACATCACCACTTCCCCTTCGACATAGTTCATTATTCAGCCAACAACAGACAATACCAGCAGTCGTATTTGACATCCCGATTTAGTGCTACAGGGGATTCACATGCGCCATCGCCGCTCTGCATAGTATGTGGAGATGAGCGAAGTGACGCCTATTTGTTTTCATATTATATGTAATATTACATATTTCTTTTCATGCTGGTGGTATAGTTTTATTTAGTTGTGTTTATCCATCACACCGTGAAGACCGATTGGTGAAAAAGGGTTAGGGTTAGGTGCCTTATATGAAACTGGTTGGGGACCACTGGTCTAGTGAAAGGCTGTGTATCTTGTCCGATGCACTTGTTGTACACGTTTTTATGTTATATTATCAATAGTCGTGAAGTGTTTCTGGACTATGTCACAGTCTCATTTTTCAAGTCCTTTGCAGGCTATTTCGGGCAAATTCAGTTTCAATTCTAATGTCTCGCATCGCGTGACTAAAACTAGTGACACACAAGTGATTAAAGAAAAAAAGCCATCCAGACAGAAACAGAAAGCGAGAGACAGAAAATTGTCCCAGCAGAGACAGAAAAGGGCAAAAACAATTATGATAGAAGATTAGATATGTGACGAGATCGGAGCTAAGCTATATTTTGCTGCAAGCGAGCGTCTCAGTGGGGACGGCCAGTAATAGATCAGAAAGATAATTCACTCTGATTAACAGTTCTTTTCAACAGATGACACTTCACTTCATAGAACACGATATTAAAGGTGATCAGCAGCACTGCAGAAAGGACTCTTCCTACTTTTCTTGCTGTGGTCAAATCTGTTTCATTTAATATGAGGTAGATTTTGTTTCAAATGTACGGATTCTGCTGCGTGAGCCTTGTCTATGTGAGAAGAGAGTCTTCTCACATGCTCCAACTCACTGTTGTGCACTAGTGACTGCCGTGTAGCGATGGGCAAAACAGTTCTTTTAGGTGTCATGAATCATCAGCATCCGGTCAGTAGAAAGATTTGTTAAAAATTATTCGTTCACCGAATGGTTCCAAGTGTACGTTTTGTGATCTGAACTGTGAAATGAACGAATCTCCTCAGCTACGCCATAATATTTGAAGCACACATGCTAATATAGTTAGCTCCCACGCTAGAAGTTGGCCTATTAATGTATGTAAGAAAAATAGATACAGTGTTTTGTGCGTGATTTGTAATCTGATTATGGGGTACCCAAAGGGTGTGGGAGGTGGGGATTCTAGGGGCCCAGAGAGGCCTCTATGATATTATAAAATAGACAAAAGATAACATGACACTAACATGTATTAAATAACTTATTTATCAATGTACTGGTAACGATAACTTATTTGTTTTGGAAACATTTACGTTCAGTGCTTCTAAATGTCAACTGTCATGTTGTTCTTTTTTCACAAACATGGCAATGGTAGTCAAAAATACCATCAAAATGCATAGTAAAATAGCATTCTGTAAAATAGCATCAAAAAACTGGGCAGGCGGAGGTTCTCTGTGAAATTGAAACTAGTGAAATCGTCACTACTTAATCAAAACCTGTGGGTTCATACATCCATGAAGACAACAAATGAGGTGCTTACCTTCCACTCCACTGACGCACTTGACACGGTCGCGGTTCTCCACGTTGTACGCCTCAAACGACATGAAGACCCCAGAAGGGCGATAGGACTCCCGCTGATTAAAGTTCTTTGAATAGCTGTGCTGAAACTCCAAGCGATCAAAGCCGTCGTACTGGATGACTTTGCCATACACCTCAAAGTACTTCTGCACCCAGCTGAAGGGCATGTAGACCTCTTTACCTTCCCTCCTGCATTTGATCGTGACGTCGTCGTTGATCAGGCAGTCGATGTCTTCGTACTTTATTCCGCTGGCAACGCCGACAACAGGTGGGGGTTCTGGGGGCTGCGGGGGTTGTTGCTGGCTGCTGCTGCTGATAGCATCCCCCAACTTTGAAGCCAGTAAGGCTGTCTCGCTGCGCTGGAAGAGCACTGGATTGTCGTTGGAGCAGCGATTCCACAGCAGCACGGCGATGAGTATGAACAGGGCACAAATTATAATGAGGGTCTTGTAGTTGACCCGGGCGGCCAGGCAACGCATGGTCCCAGCAAACCTGAAGGACACAAAGACAAACAGGTGGGACATTTTAGCCAATTTACGAGGCAAAGCAAGGCAAGGCCGATTTGAACCAATCACGTGATGTGGGCGGGCTCAGAGTCATGTACATAGTTTGAGGGCGGGGCTTCACACGATGACCACAGTAGCTATGTTGTTGTTGAATGGACGTTTCTTTCAAAGACCAACAATGGACCATCTCCATTCCACCAACATCTCTCCATCAAACTCTCCTCCTGACTCGTTACTCTGATAATGTCAGCTGATTGGTTGTAGTGCGTGTAGCGGTATTTTGATATGCACCCATTGGTGCCGCCCTTCGAGTTGAGAAGGTCTACCGCTCGTTGCCGGTAATCTATGTCTTTTCAGATGTGGGTCTGAGTTTTAAAGCTAACATAACGTGCTTTACATGTACATGGTAAACATTTAGAGACATAACAAAAAAACTGATACATACAGTCACAAACAAGTCAACTAGCAGTTTGCTAAGTACAGGTAACATTTTCTCTAACTTTTCCTGTCTCAAACACTTCCTTGTCTGCAGGGCAGACAAGGAAGTGTTTGCGCCACCATTTCTTTTTCTGAATTTCAGCAGCACCTGTAGTCCTTGGTATGAACTACGGCTTGTCCAGTTGTTTCCAATGGATCCATTTGAAAGATGGAAAATGGAAGATGGAAATATTCTTATATACCAAATGGAGGGGAAAAAAATATTGTTTCGGTGGACATGGCCTAAATTTACACTAACAACATGGATCTGCTGGCGTACAACGAAAACAGGTTGAATAATTTGATTGGATATATTCACTTTAGTCGCTGTTCAATATCACCAACCCATTTCACAACATACTGTAGAATCTATTGTTTATCCATGATAACTGATAGTTCATCATTATGTCGTGCATCCAGTCATGTAAGCAGCTCAACCGGTTTACACAACACCCAAAAAGAAGACAGACCAGAAACCAGACAAATAACATGTCGACCATGAGGAAAATCCTGCTTTTCTAGGCTTTAAAATTAAACAAATCTTTGGGCTTAACTCTCATCCGCATCAGTTTATTGTTGAATGGATTTTAAGGCAATGTGACACATGAACAACCTATTCGAATGGTGAAAATATTCTGAATAGATTTTATAAACATTATTTTTTTTTATTCTCCTATGGCCTCAGAGGTCTGGGCTCCTCTGACAAAGAGATGACATAAAGCAACAGGGTTGATTTTCATGCAAATTAGACGACGGGTAGGGAAAGAGAAGAAACAAAAGAACCGAGCCTGCATTAATGTTTCTTCAGGGATAATCTCACTGCAAGTGACTTGACTTGTCTGAAGTTAAAAGAAAGGTGACACTGTCACAGCTAATAGTTTACATTGTTTTATTGGTGGCAGACACACTTAGATTTTTTTTTCTTTTGTGTTTAACTTGGAGCCTTAAAACATCCATACAAATAGGAGGGACGTATTATCAAATGTAAACACAAATAATGACACACAAAACATGAGCATAACATTATATGTTCTTCCGAAAATAGAACACAACAAGGCCCACAGACCCTGCAAGAAAATGTTCAAATTCAAAATTCTACTTATGTGTGTGAAGAAATTCCATTGAATTCTTCAAATTCCATTCAAAAACCTGAAAGAATTATTTGCTTAAGAATGAATCATTGCTTGTAAATACTCACGAGTATGTCCGGTCAGCCAAAATTCCCATCTAGTCTAAAGAACATGAAGGTCAGTTTTGGACTGCTGGTTTGGATGTCAATTCCTGGTGTCTGTAGTCAGCTGTCATACTGGCAGCTGAAAAGTGGGCGTTTCCGAGGTATTTATGACAGTTGGGGTGTTTCCAGGTAGGACATAGCATCAGAGAGTTCACAGCCCAAATCTGACTTAAAACTCGCTGGTAATGTTTACTATTAAATAAACATATAAATGTCAATCTATACTGTGTGTCTACACTGAGAAATTTTGCAACTTAACTTGAAAAAACAGGTTTGCAATCAAGCGCTATAGTTGAGATTTTCACGACCGACCAAATCATAGTTTTTCACCTTAAAAACCATGAATCGTTCAGCCTTAAGGCTGTATGCGATGCAGTTGTTCCTGCTTTTCACTGCCTCCTCATAACAGAGAAGGGACGATAATCATTCTGCTTCTCCAGCAGGACATTACTAGCCCCCCTTGAAGTGGACAGAGTGAAAGGTAAATGTACTGGTAATCTGCTGCCAATGTGTACAGCCACTTGAACGCAGATATTCTCTTTACTTATTTACTTCATTAATGAAAGCATGGATGACATGTTGAATTTAGACTTCTGTAATGAAGTATTCAGGTTGTTAAGCAGGATTTATGCTTCACGGCGTTGGGTTTGTGTCAACGGTTGGCCACGGTGTAGGGTATAGCGTGCACATCTGGAGATGGCAGCAACAGGGATTGGACTGTTTGTGTCACATGACTTTTTCAGCTCTTACAGACACTGTTATGTTTGCCAAGAAAATACAACCGTCCTAAATGCGATATGTGAGCGGAAAGTTACGTCGATCTTGTTGTAGTTACTGCGGTAATAAGAGCCGCTCACTTTCAGTTGGTATGGCTTGATAGAAAGGAAAAACTGAAGGACTGTGGCGGAATTCAGTGCCAAAGCATAAATCTTTCTCCATCTGATCCTTGGTTCTGGTTCACACTGAATAAATACCAGTGGACTGATGATCTACTGAAGTTCTGTCCAGTACTGATGTCTGCTGCGTCTCCCTGTATTGGAAGTGTGTCTGAGTGTCTATGACGTAGTCACGGCACTAAAGCGCTCAAATTAGCGAAAGAAGGCTAATGAATAAACGCATCGTGATGACATTGTTATGTCGTTACTACCCTATGGAGCCTAGTTCAGTTATCTGGGATTCAAATCAATGTCTGGTATTTCTTCATCGTGTGCTGGCAGATGACCAGAACGTCCTGCTAAAGGACTATAAAAAAAAAAAAAAAAGCTTTCACACTGCTAAAGTGTGAACTTTGGTTCAGTTTGGTCTGGCTGAGACCACCTCTTTTGGAAGGACCAAATTTTGGTCTGGGGGAGCTTTCACATCTGTGAATTTGGTTCGGATCAAACAAGGTAGGTGTGAAATGGTAAATGTACTTCACTGACACCTTTCTACACTGGCTGCCAGGCACCGCCAGGCCCACTGACGATTTGACATGTGGACAGTCTGAGAAGGGATTCAAACCACCAACCCTTCGGTCACTGTAGGACCCAAGCAACTGAGCCACAGCCACCCCTTATAAGCCTCTATAAATTTAGAGCACCTAACACAGAGTCATTTAAATGTGAAATAGCAGCGGATTCTGTGTCGTAGAAAAACTGTTATTGCCCTCCTGTCACTGAAGGAAGAAATGACAGACAGTGAAATCCCATCACTGATATTGGCGTGGGTCCAATCTGACTGCCTAGCTTGTTTGACAGGCTGCAGGCTCGGTATGAGAATACCCATCAGGCTTCTGGTAAAGTTTTCACAGAGAAAAACTACTGAACAATGAAGGAGAATCATTTGCGAGCAGCAGAAAGCTGTTGGTTTTTGTGCACAGATGGCAGTGGTTTGTTCAAATGACCTCATTTGAAAAAAAAACCTCACAGCATGATGGAAATAACCAAATTTCCGTGAAGCTGGCAACCATCGGCTCAAAATTGTAATTAGTTGTTAACATCTGTTTCATCTTGGTCACACATATATAGATATAAAAAAAAGATATCTTTTAAATCCGTTTCAGTCCGTATTCATTGGTCAGCCTTACCATCCGGTATTAAATGCAGTTTTTCCTGCATTGACGTTTATACTCTCGCCTGGATTATGCCTATTGGGTGACCAGATGCAAATAATGGGAGTGTGATCACAGTAGCCCGAAAGATCCTCAGGTTATGCAAACGTACATCCCCACCAGATTCTTAGAAAATCGTCTTGAAAATTGTCTTGATGATCGATGACTATATTAGAGGACATCAATGAATGGAGGACGATAGTATTGAGTGGAAATGGAGCTGAGGTGGAGCTGCTTGGTGGACGTCTGAGATCTACTTATTATTTTAACATCGTCTGGTTGAGCTGTCTTAATGAAATGAAAAAAAACTTAATACAAAAACTAGAAAAATGTATTTCAGTGACTTTTAACTTCAAGACATGGCAGAGTAGCTGTAAATAGGTTGGGATAAGAAGAAAATATTGCAGCTATTAAAACACCGTGACACTGTCAATTACTACTATTTGCTATTGGGTGTTTTTGGAAAAATACATATATTGCGGTGCTATGGTGTGTTTCTGTGCAACCTGAAAACTCTTTAAAACAAATTTTATCATCAGTGATTTTATTTAAAAAAAAAAAAAAAACAGCCTTGGTGTCACACTTACAATACAGCCTCGTTTTTAACACCTGGGAACAATTGTGTGAGAAATCGTCAGCGAACAAACCAACAGACCTAGCAAACATTGTTTGGAGCCAACAGAGACGTGATTAAGCTGCCCTGAAGTTAGTGAGCCTGTATATTTTATCTTTGCTTGGAGGATTAAGCCCGTTATAAACAAAAAGCTTATAACTCAGGCCCACTGAGGGATTAAACACCCCCCGAAACAAACTGACAACAGAAACACAGGAACTCTGAATTTTAAATGACATTTGTGGGATAATTTTGTGCGTGTGGACGTTGGGTGCGGTGTGGGCTCAGGAGATGGGGTGGTGGCTCATGAGAGCAGCGCCTGAGGTGTTACCTGCTGACTGTTTGCATATTTATCTTAAAATAACATACTGGAATGGAGACGCTTCACACCTGCTGCATCCACGGAAGAAGACTGCTCTCCATGTTGAGATCTGTATGACTACATTTCTTTATATGAGTGCTGAATAAACGGTTGACTGTTGACTTTTGTGACGACTGGGGATGAATCGGATTTACAATTAATCGCAGTTATGGAAGTCACAGAGGTTTAATGTTCAGGATTTTAATAATCGCAGCATCTCACGAGACTTGTTGTGCTTTACGTCGGAGATGCAGAAGTATTCGAGCCAGAGTCGTGGCGGAACGCCACCTGTATGTCATCTAATAAACGTGAGAGCCACTTCAGCGATGAAAATGACAGAGGGAAGCAGTTTGCCACTGTTATTTCCACCAAAGAAATGCATTACGTCACCGTATGGGACTTTTTTAGCTACATGAAAAACGACCAGAGTGTCCCAATGAATGAGGGACATCAGTCTACAAAACCTGCCACCGGAAAGTTGCGAATAAAGGACTAATACGTCAAATCTGACCAGACATCTTTGGGCTAAAAGTCCATCCCTCCATGTCGAGGTAATTAATTGATATTGGACACCACAGACATTTTTATTAAAAGTCACGTGTGTGTTCAGTGTTTGCAGAGGCCGAGCAATGTTTAACATATAAAATTAGGAAATGAAAAAATATATATATTTAAATTCTCCTCTCTTCTGTTTCCATATTATAATCATGAAAATGATCTACATTATTTCCTTGAGGATAATCGCAAATCCATAATGAGCGCATCACATGAATACACAAGTTATTCTCTGCTGAATATTTAATATTGTGCTTCAGTAATGAAAAAGTATTTTGTCCAATTATTTGATGAACCAATGTTATTACTGGTAAAACTTGTAAAAAAAAAAAAAAAGCACTATACATGTGACATGCATAAATACATGAAATAAGTTGGCTGTTGGTTGGTAGGCTGTTACCGTCAATACATGGACTGTCAAAACGTGTTGGTGTGGTGTGCCAAGAAATTACAGACCGGTTTGGTTTGATTCCATGTCTGTGGGGTTGTTCTTGAGGGCAGATTAAACTCAGTTGCTGTCTAATTACAGCAAGCGTTCAAGTTGGACAGGTCAGTTGATGCATTACAGGCTTTGCCTTGGTACATAAATAGATACGCTAGAGTTAGGAAGCTGCTAATTTATATTGGCCGTCCCTCGTCATTGCTTAGATCAGTGATTACTACAGGCCAGCCGCGGCGAGGTCATTTTCTATTTTGTAATTAACTTTGAAGATGTCCTTAAATAAATGAGCTTTAAATCCTCTGTATTACTCTTCCTATGTCTGAGATATCTTTTTTTATTTTTATATTTTTATATATATTTTCCAGGAGATTTAACACATTTGCAGCTTCCATGTTTGTGTCAGCACCTATTCGGGACTTATCGTATGTGTTTGCAGATCACCCACAAGTTTTGGTCATGGCTCATTTTGTACCAACCACTTTAATAATTTTAATATTGAATGATGATATGAAACTTTGACGATAGTCAGTCATGGTTCTTTCCACAGGAAATAATTTACGTTTTGCGTGTTGATCAGAGTTGACCCGCGGGCATTTCTAGGGGTTAATCTCCAGTTTTAGACGATGACTCATTGATCCTGCATGCAGAACTCATCCGTACCACACCACAAATTCTCTTGATGCTAACTCAATATATCATTTGTAATTATTTTTCGATGTGGCGAATGATCACCTGAAACGCTGACACACCTTTCATGAAGTCAAGGAAACACATAAGTATTTGCAGTTGCAGCCTGATGAATTAACGGGCTTTGACAGCCGGCTCATTGATGTACAACCAATCTATCCACACAATTATGCAGAGGGTGACAGGAACATTTTGCTCTGCAATTTATTTCACCAATATATTCCCAGTTCCTATTGAATGAGGGTGTTGAGAAGGTGCTAAAATCGACACATCAGAGGGAACATATTGATCTTTTTATTAAATGTGCTTATCGACAAAGCACTAAAATTAGATTATTGCAGGAATTGTGCCCCCCACACTGCCACCACCACCAGTTAATGCAATTCAGTTCGTGTGAAAGCTGACAGAGACTAAGGCCATGTCCACACGTAACAAAACCCTCTTTTTTTCCTCCGTCTTCCTTAGTACCGTATCGAATATTTGCCTCCAAATGGATGCATCTGAAATGACTAGACAGGCGGGAGCTCATCCTCCAGGACTGAGGATGCCACTGAAATTCACTAAAACTGAGAAGGAAAGAAGGTGGAGTGGCACTGCCGAGCAAACAGAACCATCCAAAATGTGATTTTTGATTCCCTGCTAATCTCTGATGATGCAAAGGGCCGGAGTGTGACCTGCCTTTGACTAAAAGAAGCCGGGGCGAAAGGGACTCGGTCTTGATGGAACTTGCACTTCAGTAAACCACAAGGCCACTGAGGCTGCCGTTCAATCATGGTAACAACTGGCACGAATCGTTTTTTCATTTGAGCAGTGATATAACACAATCAAATTAAAACCTGAAGAATACTGACAGTACAGCTGACCCTGTGCGGCATTTAGTTTGACAAAACTCAATGCAGAGTTTGATTGTGGAACCAACATTCTCACGGACAATATTTCTTTTCCCTTCTCTACAGAATGATGGCCTCTCACTGCCTCAGAATGTTACGAAATGCCATGAAATCCCAATCAGGGAAGGTTTAGAAATGGCAATTTTTGCCTGAATAAGCTAATCGTTTTCATCCAGGCCGCATCAACATCGAAATGGAAGCGCTGGCAGCAACAGTCTAGTGACATTTACAGTCATCTCTATCGTATTCACTGATGCCCTGTTTCTAACAATATGAATCAAAGGAAGACATTTCCCTCCAGGATGAATGAAGTACTTCTGATTCTGACTTAACAGGCTTTTGCCAGTTTCATACCTTTAGCTGCCAATAATTCCATATCACATCTCAAAATATTTTGCTATATTTTTAATATCAATACATCTACCAGCCCTATGGTATCACACAGGAACCCAAGTCAGGTATTTGCTACTAGATGCTCTCAACTGCTTGGAACTTTTCACTTACTGCAACTGAAGCGTATCATGCAGGCAATATACAAACTCTCTTCTGGGTGTGTATCCAAAGGCGGGGGATGCTAATAAGCACTCCAGCTGCTCTTCAAGGTGGCTTAGGCAGTGGCTCTTCGAGCTTAGCACCGCGCTGACACCATTTTCATAGCCCTTTACATATTGTCCCATTCAATCGACCTCTCTTAAGCCAGCAGCTGACGCGTCGCATATGAGTCATGCACATCAACTTTATGGCTCGGTCTTGAAAGTACATTTCAAACGTTAGACTGGGGATGTTTCTTATTTTGCTGGCTTGACTGAGTGATTTTAAGTCATTAACTATTCTCGCTGCTCCTCCCTTACTGCCACCCCTGAAACGAGCTGACATTTATGCTGTCTTTTAGTCAGGATAGAAAAGGGACACGCATCTGTTAGATGTTCTGGCCAAAGAGTGAATGAAAATCACTGACACCGCCAGGGTGGCAGCCATGTTTGACCATATGATGCCCAAAGTGTTGTCCAAGAGCTCTGCAAAGTGAGGAGCTCAACTAATTAAGATACTTCTTGTGGTGGTAGTGGAGACAACTGATTGAATGGAAGCACTTCTTTGCACACGTCTTAAATTCTCTTTTTAAGGTCAAAAGGACCATGATGCCCTCAATCCCACTCAGCCCAGCTTCAAAATTACGATTCACTCAGAGGGTGAAAGTAGTTGTACGGATGAACAAGGCCTCTCTCCGACTATTGGCCTTCCGCCCACACAGAGTATCAAAAACAAATGTTTTGAGCACACACACATTTTTTCAACCCAGCTGTGGGCAGATGGAGTCTAGAGGTGGAAACTGTCTCCTTCAGGGAAATTCATCTAATAAATTCTTTATTATCAATGAACCAATTTTAGTAGACTACTGAAAACAAAGTGTTGCATTAGTAATTCTTATTTATACTTCTACTCCAACCTGAAGTCCAAATGATAGTGACCTGGCGGTGCTAATGCCCTAAAAGATTGTTTTAAGAAACGTGATAATAACGGTGAAGTTTGATCACCGGTTTGACATTCCAACCCTTGTGATGTCCTTGTCATTCTGACCCAAGTAAGATGTTTACTGTCAAAATGTTGTGGGTATACTTCGTATGTAAAGAAGGTCAATTTGTGATGAATTCCAAAAACGATGGGAAAAATCTGTGGTCATGGGGTTGGACTGAGGTAAGTCCACACACCGAGCACAGAACTGATACTGACACTTCACTTGACCACAAACTTCTAGTCATACTACGCACTAAATAACAGTCAAACCCAACCTTGGGGTCATTTCTGGACCTCAGAGGACAAAAAGGCGTACGGCAATGGGAAGAAGTTATTCGTGTCAAACCAACATGGTTAGTGTGTTTATGACTTACAAGCACTGATCTATGCATGTACATGAATACACATCTTATTCTCGCTGTTGTATATTACTGTTTGTGATGGATGAACGAAAAAAAAATATTCATCAGTAGAATATTGATTATGTCAAAAAGAATTCAGAAATGAGGGGGTTCAGAAATCCTGACTGGAAATGATCTTAATTATATGTTGTAAATTGGGTTTTGCTTTCAATTACTTACTTTTTCTTTCCTTTTGCTAAAAGCCAACTAGGCAAAGGAGATGGAAACTAGCAATAACTAGAATCTCTGTATGCACAACATCCGTCAAAGTCACTTGTTTGTAATGAGTGAACATGATCCCTACTAAATAAACTAAATTAAAAAAAATTAAAAGTGGATTTGTAAAATTGCCGGTAGTTGAAGCTCTAGTTCAACCAGTGACATTCTAAACAAAAAACACCACAAACCTGAGGGACCTACAACTCTTCTCTGATGCTAAACATGTTCACCCGAAGCGAAGGCCTCTCCCGAGTCTAAACTAAATTCTCATTAGGGTCAGTTTCACACTGGATTGAGTGAACAAAGAGGTCTTCATCACAGGCTGAGGGATGTGTTGTGGCTGTCACAAGTGTTCAGGAACACGCGCTGTAAATTCCACTGCTTTGCATCAGTTCTATGCCCGGGTCTTTTCTCCTTTTTGTGCCTGGGGAAAAAATGCAGCCCCCTAACTAGGTTGCAGATATTTACCAGTTTTATCTTCTGCCGTCTTTCCCAACACACAAGTATATTTTCTTTGGGAAACAAACACGACATCCGTTGGTGTCACACATTACTAACTTTAGATATTCAGGTATTTCAAGCCCTCTCCCGTGCATCTGGTTATATGAAACAGCTTACAGATGGGGCAACAGAAGCAAGGAGGGCACCGAGGAGGAAAGCAGAGCCGGTATTCAGATGTGAGAGGCACTCCTCTCCTCTCCTGATGCACTCCAACACAAAACTAGAGAATAGGACAAAAGGATGAGGCTAGGAGAGGGAAGTAGCAATTGCAAAGAGGAGCCAAAGTAAATATGTGTTGGACATTTCTTGGAAGTAAATACCCCCGGTGGATGTCTCAGGACTTCTGCTGCTCGCTCTGATCTCTCTTTCAGGCTCATGTACAAAATATAGTGAGCAGCAATAAATACATGCATCAGTACACACGCCATATTCGGCAACAGCCAATGAAGTTGGTAAAGCAAAGGAATTATTCATAATCTTATCTAAGTGTACTAAAGCAGAAACTTGTACACCACCAAAAGTGGTGTGCACACCAAGGACGTACTCAACCATGGGTATTTCAGAATGCCAGCTCACAGATGGCGCATATATAATAAAATAATCATCATAATTATCTTTTTTATTATATATTATTATCATTATTATAATAAGATTCATCATTTAAAACCTGCTGCACTGTCCAAAAAGCAGAGACAACCAGGAAGCAAAAAATCATAACATTTTAAAATGTGGCATTTTACCATTTTAGAATAAAATCTGGCAAAGACCAGTGGAAAAAAACAAGCACCCACTAGAACTACAAAAACAAAAGAGGTGCAGGTCCCCAGGCAAAATCTTAAAAAATATTTTTTTCAATTCAAAAAATATTTTAATATATAAAATATCCCCCAAAAAATAAAATATATATAAATCCCTGCTTTGCTTTTATATTTATATTTTTAGCACATTGAGCAAAAACCTTTGAAAAAATCCATTTATAAATCAATTTCAATACTGAAGACTATCTATAATTGCTGATGGACTGGCGACACATTCGAGACGATACAATACACAGACAACACCATGTCCTACAAACCTCGCTGTGGCTGACAGAAAGCTGTGAACTGGTTTGTAGCACCGCCATGAGCTCTGGAAACAGAGGAAGGCTGCACCCCCAGCTGCCTTTCACACGAAGACAAGTCTTGCCATCTTCAGAATCCTTGTTAGTTCACTGAAAAGGCCCACCGACTAGTTTGGAATATTAAGCAGCTCATGCTGTCGTAAATCAAAAGGATTTCGGGAGGGTGGAAAAGCTTCAAATAGACTTTTGATGGTATATATCGCTCTATCCTCCCATCAGATATAACCAAGACGAAAATATGGAGGACAGGGGAACAAAGGGCTTGTGAGAGAAGAGGTTATTATCTCCCACTCAGAATACTGTATATGCTTCAATTGCTGCACAATGACACTTGCTCTAAAAATGTCAAGAGTTGAAAAGGGAGTGTCAATAATAGTGTCAGCAACAGGAAGAAAAGAAAAAAAAAACCTAACGGCACCGACCCCCAATGAAGAGAGCAAACTCATCTGCTCACAGGACCAAATATGAGTTCACCACAAGAGTCTGAACACCGAAAAGTTCGAACCCAAGGTCAGTGATCACAGTCCTATATTTGATTCAGCGGATCAAGACCATTTTTGTCCACCCCGCCTTTCTTGCAACAAGAATATTTGCATCCAAATGGATCCATTGGAAACGACTGGACAGGCTGTAGTTCATACTCCATGCCTGTAGTTGGCTGACATTCACTAAAACGGAGAAAAGACGGCGGAGCGGCACTTTCTTGTCTGCTGAGTAATTTGAAATGTCCAAAATGTGATTTTTGATGGGAAAAAAACTGAGCGGAAAATGGTGAAACAAGATCCGCTCACCTTGAGTCGCTATCACTTGAAATGAACAAACAGAAAACACACACAGACGCAGAGGTAGAAACACTCACAGCTTCAGACCGAACAGACTCACTATCTGGTACAGCAGATTTTAGTTCTCTGGTCCAGATCATGGTCGGAGGAGACTTCCCCACAGACACACATCACATCATCTTCAAACATTAGAACGATTCCATTTCATTCGAACCGTGATCATCTCAATCTCCAAATCATCATCTCTTCATTTGTCAATACTGTATGTCCCGCCGTTTTCTGGCTGGGTCTGTCTTTGTGAGTCAGCAGTGGGTTTGCACAAAAGTCACATATGATTCAGCCTTCTGCTGTTCAAACTATGAGCGAAAATAACCATTTGGAAGATACTGTCAGATATCTGGACATTCTGATAACGCAATAGCTGCTATACAGCAGGAGGAAGCATGGCGACACACTCACTGTCTCCTTTATTAGGTCCAACTGTCACACTGCTGTTTAAAAATACATTTCTAACCAGTAATGGATGACAACAACTGCATCTCGGTACGCAGACATGCACAGGTTGGGTCTGCTGCAGTTCAGACCAGCATCTGACAGGGAGGGAGAGATGCTTCAAATGAGTGAGCATTCCTGAATATACTAAAAGAAGGAATTTTCACACAGCCATCTCTGGAATGGACCGTACGCAGAAAGTGGATGCTACACTTCACACACTCAACAAAATTACATGAATACCGACTGGAAATACTCTGCTGCCTGGTGAGTTTCAATTTTTGCTGCAGTGTTTTGGAGTCTAGGGTGACGTGTTGGAACACGTATGGCACCTAAAACACCTTTTGAGCTTCATTTAACCCCATAAACGTAAGCGTCACCCAAACTGGGGACTTTCATACTTAAGAGCAACAAATACTGTGAAACAATGCACTAAACAAAAGAATAAAGTAATGTTACCCATCAAATTAACCAGCAGACCCTCGGCTACAAGAATGTAGAACTCACGCAGACAAACACTAACAAAATGAATTATCAAATATGAAAATCCACTTGCCACATTTCTGCCCTCTACCACTGTGGAACTTTATGGGAAACACACACAAACAACCCCCTTGAAACGAAAGGAGACAGTCCCACAGATTCCAGCCAGATCCATCAAAGCATCAGAAGAAAGGGACACAAAGAACAGAAAAACATAATAATATAAAATGTCTCTGACCTCAGCTTTATTATAATTAGTCAAAGAGACCTAATGGTTGTAGAGATGGACTCTGTTTTTATTCTGGATATGACATTTTCAAGCCAGAGGTCTGAAAAACAGGGATTAAAGAGTAAACATCATTCACATAGCACAATGTACCCTATCCTGACGTTTGTCTATCCTTCTATGCAGAAATCACATGCACACAGACAGACGCAGAAAAAAAGAAATGTAAAGAATCAAGCTTGGTTTTCACACAAATGACAATGAGCACAAAATGGGTTTATTAACCTGTGACCGCCCTAGTTACTTCTATTGACTAGATTATTATAAATAGTGATGTGACGTGCTGTGCCGATGCTTCAGAGAAACCCAGGCTTGTAGTGTTTGGGACGGGGTGACGTCATTGATGAAGACTCGCCAGTTATGGACGTCGTTTGAGTCAGAGAGATTCCCAATACCGCTATGGATTCGCTCACAGTTCATGGGCTGGGGTTGGAGATCTGTGAGTTTGACAGCCCATTCTACATTGAATGTCAGCCTTGAGTGTACCACAAATAGTTCATATGACCTAAAATACTCTGTGTGTGTCCGTCTTGGACCAGCAGGGAGGTCTGTGTGCACATGAAGCCTCAAGAAATGAACCTTTTTGTGAACCAGTTGTCTAGAAAGCGTCATCTGACCATCACTAATTTACACACACACACAAGGGAGAACAAACAGGGACGGACAAATTCAAAATGACCTCAGGGGGAAAGAGTTTCTGCTTTTCAGAGTATGAAACAGTGTGCGCTCAAAGATACCTATCAGACTGACACTGAACTTCACCAGGGAGGTCTGAACATGTTCAGTCTATGAAGACTGTGACCTACTGTGAGCTGTGACAGGATTACTTCTTTCCAAGAAGTAATCTGATCTTAATTCCACTGGACTGTTTAGATCATTGCTCCTGAAGCACGGCAGCATTAAAAAAACGTGTTTCTTCGGATAACAGAAGCCTTTGATATGGGTGTGAACAATGTGGGAGGATGGAGACAATCAGCTCGCCACCACAGCAAGCTATAGATGCGAGTGCGGTATCATGACCGGAAGTGAGGTTGAGCGATGACCGGTGTAAGTAAAGTTTGTCTAGTTTCCAACCTGCTCCATTCACAAAATCCCCAACGTGGACTCATGTCGTAGCCATTGCATGGCCTCTTCACCAGGACGTTACGAAATTCAATCAATCGTTCAGCCACCACGCCGAAAGACAGTTTATGTGTAGTTTGTGTTGTGATGTGTTGTTAGCATACAAGCTAATAGAGGTTCGATAGACCACAGACGAGAAGTTGCATTCCGACTCCTTCGTTCCGTTACCACAAGCCACCAAGCTGAGAGTTTTATGAAAAGATGTCACCGGCGATGAAAGCATGGAGATTCAACGTTTCATGCCGATGCTGGAAAATAACGTTACAAGTGTGCACATACGAGCTAGCTTTGCACATGATTCCCGCACAGAAGAAGCCGAGGAGGACTCACCGTTAGCGACCTTTCTCAGAGGAATGAAGGTCCCCGGGGGAGGTGGTGTATCCTTGGGAGGGGGGTTAGTTGGAATGGGTTCGCCTCAGGTAACGGTGGGTTAAACGGAAGAGGAATGGCTGACTGTGCAGCTCGTAGGTTTCCATCTACAAACATCAACAGCGACCGACTCCTCGGCGCAAAGACCCACCACTGGCGAGAAGGGTGTTCGGTATCGCGAGATAGGACGGGATCGCTGTGGCAAGTCACTGGCCAATGAGAGAGCGGGGAGCGTTTGCTTTGTAAGATGTGGGGTGAATGTTTTTAAGTGTGCGTGCTCCAAGGGATGGTGGTCATGTGTGGAAAATGTGTGTTTCCATCCAAGATATACCATATATATATTTAGCATCTTTTTTTTTTTTAACTAGAAAAGCAGTCGGGAAGTGCAGACCTCCACCTATGGGTGCAGACCTTCCGCTCATATTGTGATTTCCACCCAATATCATCGTCCCTACATCGTCCTACCTATCTATCTATCTATCTGTTGATCGATTTATCTATCTCTTCAAACGTCGCACAAAACTCCTATTATTATTATTGTTGTTGTTGTTGTTGTTGTTGTTGTTATTATTATTATCATTATTATTATTATTCCTTGACTGGTGAATGTTCTTGAACCTATCCGAACAATTACGCCTGCACTGGCAATGCTGTGGAAATGTTTCCATGTGTACTCTCCCTGTTTAACTAAACTAAATTGGTTTGAGCTACTTAGGTGTTTATGAAATTAAGTGGGATGATAAATGGTGCCAGGTGTTTTGTCATGTACCTGCTGCTGCTTCTTGGGAAGTGCTATACACTGTATCTGACAACATTTTAAGACACCAAATGATGCTAAAAATTGTATTTACACCCATCTGTCAGGCAGATGACATCATTTGCTTTTTTTATCATCTGTGAAAAAGATATCTTCTTTTTCACGAGAGCCTGACAGCTTGACAAGACAGATAGAGTTGGGAAGCACAAAACTGGGGACAAACATTGTTCTCAGGGGCATAAACAGGTATCAGGTCCTTAGGCTTCCAAGGAGATTGTAGATTGCAGCTGAACAGTATGCATAAAAAACTGTTTTCACTTATGGATCCACATAACCTCTATTAGTTACATGAAGTTGCGTGACAGAAGGGTATTTTAGCCAAAGTAAAAATAAACAAAACAACCAGGAACGTCAGCCTCATGTAATTTAGACCACAATGAACACTATTTGGAAGGAGTGTCAGAGGAGGGGAATAACACACACCCTTGGCCATTCCATGTCAGTAATTCAGAAGAGCACATTCCATCACAAGCTGGTCGGTACAGGATTCCATTTTACTAATTGTATATTAGCAAGGAAACCATTGTTTGGTGAAAATATTTTTGTTCCGGTTATGAGACAAAGAAAGGGCTTGGCCTCAAGTGGTCGTCTGCAAATGTTTTGAATGATCCAAAAGCTTGACTGTGTCACACCTAAATGACAACACTTTGTGTAATATTTGCTGTCTCTGTGCGTCACATGTCAGTGTTGAATGTGAGCAGACCTCACATGCTACTAGAGACTGCAAAATTCTGTTTATTAATGGAATAAATGGGAGTAAACCTGGAATTTTGAAGTTTGGCTGTTAACATTTCCTATTTTAAAAGATTTTAAACAAAGTTTGTGTGCAAATGTATTAGGGCATAATCTTGACTAAAACAAGCAGATTGCATGTGCGTCCCCTTTGGAGTATGGATGCCTGTTCCTCGATCACATGTATATCCACCGTCCTGAACGCAGGTGTACTGAGGCCCACGCCCACTGACCTAGTGAGTCAGAAATTCTGACAGAAATAAACAGAAAAACATCAGCTGTAACTTGAACTTTAAAGTACAAGAATTTTGGGCCATCGCATCTCGTTCATAACTTGCTGTGATGTACTGTAATTTCATCTTCTCTTTATATCACTCCGTTACTTCAAACTTATTTATATTTATATATGACTTTTCCTTCACCTGCACCTGTTAGGAGTCTTGTTTCTGTTGGAGCAGATCACAGTTGTCAATGGGCTACGGTATATTTCTTTTTTTTTAAATTTCAGTTGAATTGTTATGTTCTTTTGTTTTCCTGTGTGACCTTGCAAATTGTTGCCTTTTTGTTTAAATATCCAAAATAGACATGACAAACAAGCAACCAGGTGGACATGTAGAAAGTCTGGGCTGTACAAGCTAAGAAATGGAAAGGGGGCGGAATGAAGAAAAGGGGAATGAGAGGTGGGAGCAGGCATGGAAATCAAAGGATAATCAGAGGGCATCTGGTGGACAGCTTGAAGACGGCGTGTCTGGGAGACGTGAGCGGGAAGCGGACGAAGGTGGAGAAGAACACAGTGGGAGAGGAGAGAACGTGGCTTTGCAAAGGGACTGGTGAGCAGATCGTGAGGCCAAGATTCTTTCTGAGCTTAAAATTTAAAATATGTTCAGTCAAAGGCTGATTAAGCACAGTACGGCTTCAGGGTGGACGCTTTTTTTTTTTTTTTCTCTGTAGCTCAAACTATAAAAGTGTACCTGGCACCAAGTAGACAAAAATATGGGCTCACTGGGAAAGAACTTCAAACATCAGTAGTACTTTTAATACCTGTCAGAATTAATTCCAGAATGACAGTGGCAGAAAATGGGGATTAGTTTAATACTCTGTCTTAAGAATCAAACGCTGCCCCAGACTGGAGTCACATGTTGGACACATGCTGTTGCTAGAGTTGGCAAAACATAGTGAAAAGCACAAGTAGAAAACAGAAAGACGTAGTCAAGAGACTGTTTACATAGAGCTCACTGTGATATGTGAGTGGACATTAACTGTTTATTCTGCAGCTGAAGGCTAGCAACTAGCATGAGGCTAAAGCCCGGATTTAACCCAATCGTACATCGTATCCTCAACATCTGCTCTGCATTGAATCCTTCCACTGTGCTTTTTTTTTTTTCTTCACTTCAAGCGATAGAAACTGAACGTGAGCAGATCTCCACTTGCATCTTCCACTTGCAGCAGTGGCGGGCCGCGCGTTTCGTACCCAGGTCTTCAGTCGCTATAGAAACCATCTTATTATGCAGAAATGCAGTATAAAGGGCTGTTGCATCACATAGTTACTCATGTACACAGAATAAAATCATCAATCAGGACACAAAGTCCTTCCTCTCTTTCCTCAACAAGAGTTCAGTGACTGTCGTAGAGATTATCCATGCGTTTTATGTCCCTCTCTATGACACAGTCTTCCAGTGTTTTTAACATTTCCCTCTTTCACTTCACCTTCTGTCACCTGGTCTCTCAGCTGTAGTTCCACTTTCTCTTTCAGACAACACAGAGGTCCGCGCCGAGTGGATGTCCGCAAGTCTGGTGCGCACAAGCCTTTGACGTATGACAGAAAAATGTAACCGACACGAAATGACGTTTCACTGGAAACTACTCGCTGATGGAAGCTCTGATGACTGCGGACATTCCCAGTCCGCTCCACTCCCAGAGGCTGGAGTCTTCTCCAGACTGTGACATTCTTGCTAGCTCTGGAGCTGCCCGACCTTTCTTAACAATGTTCATATGAATGATTGCAGCGGACATATGAGTCATTAATGCACGTTGACGTAATTAACGACTTTGAATCTACGTTCATCACAGCATAGTAGATAGATCGATCTTGGGCTAGCTCTCAATTGACAACACATTCTGTGGAATTACACAAACAACTGCATTGTAACAAGAAATAAAACTGATCTGTGTGTATGAATCATAGAAATGAACAAAAAAGTGCAACAAAAACACATTTCATAGCTAAATTGCTAATACAGTTCATACTGTGCGTCGCCACGTTGGCTTCTGACCCTTCATGTCAGATTTTCATGGTGAGGAGCGCGTTCCATTTGGCATCTTCCTGTACGGCAGCTTGGAAAATGACTCGAATTCAAAATTGGACCCCAAGTGGATCGCACTATAAAACCCATGGGCGCCGGACCTGCTGGCGTCTATTCCACAGCTAGAGGGACAGCTGGACTCTCTCTGAGGCCATTTTCTTCTCTCTGTGTCGTTGCTGCCAACTCTGAGTCGTCTGACTGGGTGAGATAAGGTGCCACAAATCCCTGTAACATTCATTTGATCTGTGGCTATTTGTATTCCAGCTCCATTTCTCTTTTTGACCTTTGGAAACGAAGAGTAGATGCATCACTTTAATGCAGTACTCGCTGTATCTGACATAAACCTCAGGCACAAGAATGACTGGACCTTGACTGAGTGTGCTGCAGACAGACGTGTTTGTGTGTGTGTGTGTGTGTGTGTGTTGGAGATTATCTCTAGAAATGCTTATTGAACCAAACCTCTTGAGCGGATACACATCTGTATATTTTGCTGTTTTCACATTTTATAATCCTATTTTGAAAATATCATTTCCAGTTATTTTTAACTTTTAACTTTTTTACTTCTTTCCTTACTGTTATACCATGTTGTTGTCTTTGCTGCTGAAGCTCCCTCACATTAAAATCAATCAATCAATCAATCAATCAATCAATCAATCAATCTATGTGTTTGTGTGTGTGTGTGTGTGTGTGTGTGTGTGAATGCTAGGTGTAACCCTTAAACACCTACGGTATTGCTGCCGAAACCCTTTGCGGCACTAGCATACTTATGTATCGAATTGTTACTGACAAGTTGCTGTCATTACGGTAATGAGCGATCGGGGACTGTTCTAAATCAATGAACCAATCCATGTAGCCAATCTAGCTCCTTCTTCACACCAGCTAGGGGGAACCTTCTCAGCTTTCAGTAACCGTTCAACGTTTTCTGATAACGCAAATAGTCAAGTTGTTACGGTACTACAAAGTATGCTAGCGTGAATGTAGCGTCGGAAGTTGAACTTATCTCACTGAAAAATCCTGCTTCGTGGTACAGGCCCTTGTCCTCTAACAGGAAGTTCATGCTATCAGCCTGCCGATGAAGAGGAAACACCAGGGGCCACAGCCCCCAGCATAGCTTGCAGTCCTCTTGTGCTCTGCTGCCGTCGACGATGAAGCTTCAGGACCAAACCAAGGCTCCATATTGGTCATGACGTTGCTGCTGTTGGTAGTAACGACATCACAGCGTCATTGTCATGATGTGTTTATTCATTAGCCTTCTTTTCTAAGAGGTAAACAATGCTAACTAGCTCATTAGAGCACATTGTTGCCACGACTACGTCATACGTACGCCTCCTTCCAGCCAATCAATGTCCAGTACATGGACACCCAGCAGACAGTAATGAGGACAGAACGTCAGTAGATCATTGGTCCCGCTGGTGTTTATGCAGAGTGAAACCAGAACCACGGATCAGATGGAGGCAGAGGAGCAAAGACACCCACCTTGGTCCGGATCTTGGTGAAAGCCGCCTTCGACTACTGTGGTTCACTTTTCACTTCAGCACTTGGTGTTAAGTGGAGCTCTTCCTCCACGCAGAGATGAGTTTGTACGACAAGCATTACTCTTCACGCAGCAACACATACAAGACAAGCATCGCTGGTCGTCCACCTCATGAAATATTCATGTGCAATGCCCAGTGGGTTTTTTTTGTTGTTGTTTTGTTTTTGTAACTGACTTCAAGAAGAGTACTGCAAAAACACCACAAAGGAACACGCTAGTCATTTTCAATACATATTTCCAAAGCACTCTTCTCTTCAGAGCAGTGAAAATGGAGGGTTAGAAAGGTCTTTGTAAAACAAAATAAATCCCAGAGTATTTAAAATACTGCTTTTTTTTCTTTCTTTTCATTTGTGTAACCAGCGGGAGTAGATGTATGAAGCTGAGGTTCAGCATATTCACTGCAGCTGACAGTATCACAGACTTTGAAAGTGGATTTGAATCATTTAAATGTGAAATTATGTACATTTTCGTACCTCATGTTCCTTCATGTTATGTTCTCACTTTACGACAGCAATCACCATAAATCCACTATCTTTAAGAGCCTTTGGAACTGCTGAAGTTGGCGGTTCCTCCTGACGGCTGAATGAAAATGCAGCTCCTTAAGCTGTAATCCATCACTGGGCTTTGACAAATTTGAGACTGTGCACTTTTCAGTGGATGCATATATTGATTCCTCCACAGCTTCAGCAGTGTGAAACATCAATGTCTGTTTTCGGAGCTAATGGAGACGGGTGATATCGGCTACCGTGTGTTTGCAGGGGGCAACCTGCTGATCATCAGCAATATATTCAAACACATTATACTCAAACACCCTTCGCACGTAAACACTATTTATTGGTTTAATAATTGGGCTAAAGGGTGGATGATTATCTCCCTCCCCAGTCCAGGAGTGTCATGGATGAGTATTGACCTAGCTTCCAAAGGGCTATTTTTAGAGTAATCTATTAAACTGACATGTTTTAGGAGGTGGGAGGAAGCTGGAGTACCTGGAGAGAACGCACACAGTGCTAACCACTGCACCAGGTTCAGAGATACTCATATTTTGTGTTCATTCAGTGGGTGTTGATGACTTGGCCATGACGCAGCTGACCAAACCCTTTCACTTTTCTGCTTCTACGTCCAATGGTCAAACTATAAATAACTCTGGGAGAGAGTTACAATAATAGTTGTGTCGTCGTGTCTTGTAGATTTCTTAGTTCAGTGCTAGCTAACAGCCTCACATTTTATGCAACGATTTCGTGCATTAAAACAATCTAGGTCAGAGTTACTCTGGGAGTTGGACCTTAAACATTATTTAGGAGATAAATGCAAATCCCTGGAGAGTTAAAATACATAATGTGAATTATTTGACAGTGTTCACATTTTTAAGTGCGTCCTATGTTGCCTATGTTTTTTGTGTATATCGCTAATGCTATCTTAACTCACTACAGTTGTATGTGTTTGTATTTTAGATGAACAATGTGCCCCGGTTGCTAAACTCAACCTGGCAAACCAAATTTGATATTTCATGGTCATTTTACCTTCAAACATAACACTCAGTCAGCGTTATATACGTGTTGGCTGTGAACACTGTCAAATAATTCACATTATGTATTTTAACTCTCCAGGGGATTTGTATTTATCTCCTAAGTAATGTTTAAGGTCCAACTCCCAGAGTAACT
>NW_027615363.1:17500-22500 GCF_965212315.1 Lampetra planeri | reverse complement strand
TTTCTCTCGCGCCGAATTCTCTCGAGCTGGGAAATCGCTCATTTTTGCGTCGCCAAATATCGTACGAACGCCGTGAAACTTCCACAGGCTTTTTCAGCAGATTTGCACGTGCACTCAAAAAAGTCAAAATTTTTACACATAGACCCCATCAAACGGGAGAAATTGGCCCGGATTGCTCTCATGTGCGTTACGGGGCATCGTTTCTCTCGCGCCGAATTCCATCGAGCTGGGAAATCGCTCATTTTTGCGTCGCCAAATATCGTACGAACGCCGTGAAACTTCCACAGGCTTTTTCAGCAGATTTGCACCTGCACTCAAAAAAGTCAAAATTTTTACACATAGACCCCATCAAACGGGAGAAATTGGCCCGGATTGCTCTCATGTGCGTTACGGGGCATCGTTTCTCTCGCGCCGAATTCTCTCGAGCTGGGAAATCGCTCATTTTTGCGTCGCCAAATATCGTACGAACGCCGTGAAACTTCCACAGGCTTTTTCAGCAGATTTGCACGTGCACTCAAAAAAGTCAAAATTTTTACACATAGACCCCATCAAACGGGAGAAATTGGCCCGGATTGCTCTCATGTGCGTTACGGGGCATCGTTTCTGTCGCGCCGAATTCCATCGAGCTGGGAAATCGCTCATTTTTGCGTCGCCAAATATCGTACGAACGCCGTGAAACTTCCACAGGCTTTTTCAGCAGATTTGCACGTGCACTCAAAAAAGTCAAAATTTGTACACATAGACCCCATCAAACGGGAGAAATTGGCCCGGATTGCTCTCATGTGCGTTACGGGGCATCGTTTCTCTCGCGCCGAATTCTCTCGAGCTGGGAAATCGCTCATTTTTGCGTCGCCAAATATCGTACGAACGCCGTGAAACTTCCACAGGCTTTTTCAGCAGATTTGCACGTGCACTCAAAAAAGTCAAAATTTTTACACATAGACCCCATCAAACGGGAGAAATTGGCCCGGATTGCTCTCATGTGCGTTACGGGGCATCGTTTCTGTCGCGCCGAATTCCATCGAGCTGGGAAATCGCTCATTTTTGCGTCGCCAAATATCGTACGAACGCCGTGAAACTTCCACAGGCTTTTCCAGCAGATTTGCACGTGCACTCAAAAAAGTCAAAATTTTTACACATAGACCCCATCAAACGGGAGAAATTGGCCGGGATTGCTCTCATGTGCGTTACGGGGCATCGTTTCTCTCGCGCCGAATTCCATCGAGCTGGGAAATCGCTCATTTTTGCGTCGCCAAATATCGTACGAACGCCGTGAAACTTCCACAGGCTTTTTCAGCAGATTTGCACGTGCACTCAAAAAAGTCAAAATTTGTACACATAGACCCCATCAAACGGGAGAAATTGGCCCGGATTGCTCTCATGTGCGTTACGGGGCATCGTTTCTCTCGCGCCGAATTCTCTCGAGCTGGGAAATCGCTCATTTTTGCGTCGCCAAATATCGTACGAACGCCGTGAAACTTCCACAGGCTTTTTCAGCAGATTTGCACGTGCACTCAAAAAAGTCAAAATTTTTACACATAGACCCCATCAAACGGGAGAAATTGGCCCGGATTGCTCTCATGTGCGTTACGGGGCATCGTTTCTGTCGCGCCGAATTCCATCGAGCTGGGAAATCGCTCATTTTTGCGTCGCCAAATATCGTACGAACGCCGTGAAACTTCCACAGGCTTTTCCAGCAGATTTGCACCTGCACTCAAAAAAGTCAAAATTTTTACACATAGACCCCATCAAACGGGAGAAATTGGCCCGGATTGCTCTCATGTGCGTTACGGGGCATCGTTTCTCTCGCGCCGAATTCTCTCGAGCTGGGAAATCGCTCATTTTTGCGTCGCCAAATATCGTACGAACGCCGTGAAACTTCCACAGGCTTTTTCAGCAGATTTGCACCTGCACTCAAAAAAGTCAAAATTTGTACACATAGACCCCATCAAACGGGAGAAATTGGCCGGGATTGCTCTCATGTGCGTTACGGGGCATCGTTTCTCTCGCTCCGAATTCCATCGAGCTGGGAAATCGCTCATTTTTGCGTCGCCAAATATCGTACGAACGCCGTGAAACTTCCACAGGCTTTTTCAGCAGATTTGCACGTGCACTCAAAAAAGTCAAAATTTGTACACATAGACCCCATCAAACGGGAGAAATTGGCCGGGATTGCTCTCATGTGCGTTACGGGGCATCGTTTCTCTCGCGCCGAATTCCATCGAGCTGGGAAATCGCTCATTTTTGCGTCGCCAAATATCGTACGAACGCCGTGAAACTTCCACAGGCTTTTCCAGCAGATTTGCACGTGCACTCAAAAAAGTCAAAATTTTTACACATAGACCCCATCAAACGGGAGAAATTGGCCCGGATTGCTCTCATGTGCGTTACGGGGCATCGTTTCTCTCGCGCCGAATTCTCTCGAGCTGGGAAATCGCTCATTTTTGCGTCGCCAAATATCGTACGAACGCCGTGAAACTTCCACAGGCTTTTTCAGCAGATTTGCACCTGCACTCAAAAAAGTCAAAATTTTTACACATAGACCCCATCAAACGGGAGAAATTGGCCCGGATTGCTCTCATGTGCGTTACGGGGCATCGTTTCTCTCGCTCCGAATTCCATCGAGCTTGGAAATCGCTCATTTTTGCGTCGCCAAATATCGTACGAACGCCGTGAAACTTCCACAGGCTTTTCCAGCAGATTTGCACCTGCACTCAAAAAAGTCAAAATTTTTACACATAGACCCCATCAAACGGGAGAAATTGGCCCGGATTGCTCTCATGTGCGTTACGGGGCATCGTTTCTGTCGCGCCGAATTCCATCGAGCTGGGAAATCGCTCATTTTTGCGTCGCCAAATATCGTACGAACGCCGTGAAACTTCCACAGGCTTTTCCAGCAGATTGGCACGTGCACTCAAAAAAGTCAAAATTTGTACACATAGACCCCATCAAACGGGAGAAATTGGCCGGGATTGCTCTCATGTGCGTTACGGGGCATCGTTTCTCTCGCTCCGAATTCCATCGAGCTGGGAAATCGCTCATTTTTGCGTCGCCAAATATCGTACGAACGCCGTGAAACTTCCACAGGCTTTTTCAGCAGATTTGCACGTGCACTCAAAAAAGTCAAAATTTGTACACATAGACCCCATCAAACGGGAGAAATTGGCCGGGATTGCTCTCATGTGCGTTACGGGGCATCGTTTCTCTCGCGCCGAATTCCATCGAGCTGGGAAATCGCTCATTTTTGCGTCGCCAAATATCGTACGAACGCCGTGAAACTTCCACAGGCTTTTTCAGCAGATTTGCACGTGCACTCAAAAAAGTCAAAATTTTTACACATAGACCCCATCAAACGGGAGAAATTGGCCCGGATTGCTCTCATGTGCGTTACGGGGCATCGTTTCTCTCGCTCCGAATTCCATCGAGCTTGGAAATCGCTCATTTTTGCGTCGCCAAATATCGTACGAACGCCGTGAAACTTCCACAGGCTTTTCCAGCAGATTTGCACCTGCACTCAAAAAAGTCAAAATTTTTACACATAGACCCCATCAAACGGGAGAAATTGGCCCGGATTGCTCTCATGTGCGTTACGGGGCATCGTTTCTCTCGCGCCGAATTCTCTCGAGCTGGGAAATCGCTCATTTTTGCGTCGCCAAATATCGTACGAACGCCGTGAAACTTCCACAGGCTTTTTCAGCAGATTTGCACCTGCACTCAAAAAAGTCAAAATTTGTACACATAGACCCCATCAAACGGGAGAAATTGGCCGGGATTGCTCTCATGTGCGTTACGGGGCATCGTTTCTCTCGCTCCGAATTCCATCGAGCTGGGAAATCGCTCATTTTTGCGTCGCCAAATATCGTACGAACGCCGTGAAACTTCCACAGGCTTTTTCAGCAGATTTGCACGTGCACTCAAAAAAGTCAAAATTTTTACACATAGACCCCATCAAACGGGAGAAATTGGCCGGGATTGCTCTCATGTGCGTTACGGGGCATCGTTTCTCTCGCGCCGAATTCCATCGAGCTGGGAAATCGCTCATTTTTGCGTCGCCAAATATCGTACGAACGCCGTGAAACTTCCACAGGCTTTTCCAGCAGATTTGCACGTGCACTCAAAAAAGTCAAAATTTTTACACATAGACCCCATCAAACGGGAGAAATTGGCCCGGATTGCTCTCATGTGCGTTACGGGGCATCGTTTCTCTCGCGCCGAATTCTCTCGAGCTGGGAAATCGCTCATTTTTGCGTCGCCAAATATCGTACGAACGCCGTGAAACTTCCACAGGCTTTTTCAGCAGATTTGCACCTGCACTCAAAAAAGTCAAAATTTTTACACATAGACCCCATCAAACGGGAGAAATTGGCCCGGATTGCTCTCATGTGCGTTACGGGGCATCGTTTCTCTCGCTCCGAATTCCATCGAGCTTGGAAATCGCTCATTTTTGCGTCGCCAAATATCGTACGAACGCCGTGAAACTTCCACAGGCTTTTCCAGCAGATTTGCACCTGCACTCAAAAAAGTCAAAATTTTTACACATAGACCCCATCAAACGGGAGAAATTGGCCCGGATTGCTCTCATGTGCGTTACGGGGCATCGTTTCTGTCGCGCCGAATTCCATCGAGCTGGGAAATCGCTCATTTTTGCGTCGCCAAATATCGTACGAACGCCGTGAAACTTCCACAGGCTTTTCCAGCAGATTGGCACGTGCACTCAAAAAAGTCAAAATTTGTACACATAGACCCCATCAAACGGGAGAAATTGGCCGGGATTGCTCTCATGTGCGTTACGGGGCATCGTTTCTCTCGCTCCGAATTCCATCGAGCTGGGAAATCGCTCATTTTTGCGTCGCCAAATATCGTACGAACGCCGTGAAACTTCCACAGGCTTTTTCAGCAGATTTGCACGTGCACTCAAAAAAGTCAAAATTTGTACACATAGACCCCATCAAACGGGAGAAATTGGCCGGGATTGCTCTCATGTGCGTTACGGGGCATCG